>NW_009918768.1:186217-207764 GCF_000696875.1 Nestor notabilis
CCCTACAGTGTGTGGGTTGAATCACTGAAAACTAGCTTGACAGCAGGCAACACTGCCACTGGCCTTTACTGGTACCGTCTGGCTTCTCTGACCACCCGAGCCTCCGGATCTGCGGAGAGTGAGAAATGCCAGGTTGTACGTGCCTTCTTTCAGTCTCTTTCCTTCCTTCTTTCCAGGTTCCCAACCCAAGCTGCAAACAACTCCGAGACATCCTTTCACTTAGAAATATCAAAAATGAGTGAACTGGCAAGAAGAGGAAGCTCATGTGAGAAAGAAAGGGAGGGAAGGAGAGAGAAAGGGAGAAAGGGGAGAGAGAGAAAGAGTGAGGCAGCTAGAAGGAGTTGCCTTTCCACTTGTGTAAGACTGCGGTCACTACACCACTGTGTTTCGGTGTCTGTAGGGCGGTGGGGGCAGCACAGTGCCAGGCTTCAGGGAGAACTCGGAGAGGTATTCAGGATTCTCTGCCACAATGGGCCGGATCCGGCCATTCTGTTTGTAAAAGTACTTTGTGCTGTACTCTTGCAGGTAGTCTGGGTGCTGGAGGGTGCTTCGTGGGGGCAGGCTGTGGTTCCAGTAGTCTGGGTTGTCAAAGGCCTTCTTGGCTTTCTCCGGCAAATTGTTCTTCAGGTACTCGGCTTTTTCCAAGGTGTTGGCAAAAGTGTTGAGGTACAATGGCTCGTTCACGTACTCATCCTCTGCCTTGGGCTGCCCGTTCGGAGCGTTGTGATATTCCGGGTTGTCCACAGCTTGGAGATCTCCGTTCTTTCGCCGGGAAACAAATGGGTTCTCTTCCACTGGGTTTAGGTATTCTAAGGAAAGAGAAAAAAAAAAACATCAGCAAAAAGAGGGAATATTCCATCCACAGAGCAAGTATCACGTGTATGTTACTATCAGGCTGTGCTTGGACTTGTGCATCCTCCACCCAGCAATTCCTAGAGCTCCATGTGCCAACTATGTTGAACACACACTTGCTAAAAGTGAAGACTTTGCAACCTAAAGAGACCATATGGGCTAAAATGAAAACTCTCAATGACAAACTGACTCATTAAACATACTGGCAAACTAAACTAC
The DNA here is from genome assembly GCF_000696875.1 of Nestor notabilis. NCBI lineage: Eukaryota > Metazoa > Chordata > Aves > Psittaciformes > Psittacidae > Nestor > Nestor notabilis. Next base: position 187,289 of record NW_009918768.1, read on the forward strand.
ACATCTCGCTGAGCCACAGCACACGTGTGCCTTGCTTGATCCTAGACTTCTCAGTGTATGATCTACAGAGCCAAACATGATGAGCAACTTCTGCCTCTGCTGCCGCCCCTCTCTGCAACCTTGGACATACCAGTCAAACCCTCTGCTCTGCTGTCTTTCCATCCAGAAAGCTCTATAGAAATCTTAGTTAAGCCTCTCTGCACAAAAACCATCCCCAAGGGCTAACTTCTAAGACAGCTTCATTTCTAACAGAACAATTTACCTTATTAAAAACCTTCCATCCCTGAAGAACAAAGGGCCTCAAAGCATTATGAACAAAATTATTCAAATGAGCCCTGGAAGGGGTACAAGAGAGCCTTACATCAGCTTGAAACCAGGACTTGCAGCAGGTTACAGTTACTTCAAATCCCTTTCTGTGAATTAACACCACAAAATAATGTGTAACTGAACTGCAGAAGGTTTTTAAGGCATATGGACCTTACATGAAAAAGCTGGACAGGAGGTGGGGATGCAAGAGTAATGTGAAGAGACTGGCTGTGCTAGGTTAAAAATGCACACATAGTAAGGTCTCTGCCATGGTCACCACAGGCAGCTGAGCCATGAAGCAATGGATTCGTTGTGTGTCATGTCCTGCTTTGCACTGTGTGTAATGAGGTCTGGCTGCAGAACAGAAAGACAATCAGCTGGGCAGGAGGGAGGCCACTGACACAGCAAGTGGGCTGCAAAGGGAATGGCTTGGAGGTGAGCTGGGGACAGGAGTGGTGGAGTGGGACCCCTGCGGCAAGATACATCAAAAGCATCCAGTTGATTGAAGGCCGGAAATCATCAGATCAAACTCACTTCCAGTATTAACTCTGCCTTTCATCTCAGAGCCCAGAGGTTCCTCGCAAAACAGGGTCCCCAAGCCACTGCCATTAGTAAGCGATGATCTCTCAGCCTGCCTGCGCCACACAGGGATGCCAGCAGAAGGTCTCCATTTCCAGTGGCATGGCTCTGGTCATGGGCTCTGGAGACACCTCCACACAGAGTTCTGCCTGCCTGTGGTAAGAGGGTGGCTATGGTCCTCAGCTCTGTTTGTGTCCAGGATGGGGCCAATACTACTGAATACAAAAGTTTAAGGCTTATTGAGTATCTCTGAACACAGCTAAAACTTGGTGGACAGGCACATGCACCTGTACCAAGAGCACAGGTACAGCAATGACAGCCAAGCAGTGCTGACAGAGCACACAGCATTGTGGCCACACCATGACATCCCTGGGTCTGTGGCCAGTGAGACAGGGAGGAAGTGCTTTCTCCTTTTCCACTACCACATCTCGAGGGCTCAGGCAGCACCTCTGAAGTGTTAAGTTCCTGCAGAACTCTGAGGATCCCCAGGGTGAACCTGTATGTGAACACGTGTGGGCTCACACTGAAGCAAATCACAGCATCAAATCTCCTATTGCAAGGGTGACTGCTGAAGTGTAGGACCATGAATGCACTCCCACTATTGCTACTGCTGTGGGTCAAGCCCCAGGGCTCCCTCCATTTCTACCATGTAACACAAAGGGTAAGTGGCTCCCAAATTCTTAGCAAACACAGTACTTACTTGGCATTTACATTTGCATTAATTAATTTCTTTACAGCTAATGCAAAGGTTTGAAAGCAAATTACTAGTGACACATGCCTTTACATCTAAATGATGCTGTCACTATTTAAAAAGGAAGAAACAAATGATGGCAAACTGGGAAGTGTAGCACTGTGAGCTGGCACAGATCTAAACAAACTTCACCTTACAGGGATGGTCTCTCTGAAGCACATCTTGTTCTTTCAATCCTAAACTTCTCTAGGGTATAAAATGCCAACTGTATCAGTTCTGTGGTGGTACGTTCAACATGACATTTACCAAGCACAACGCCAGGAAGATAAAGACGATCAATAAACAAAGCAAAGTGGTGACTACAGCTGGCCAAAAATAGATCTTTCTCTTCAAAATAACTAAATATTTGGGCTTGGGTAAGAAGGGGTTGTTTGGTGGGTTTTTTTTCATTCCTTTCTCTTGTTATTTCCCAGAATGAAAAGTCGAAGGGGAAATTACAAAACTTGGCACTTTGAGCTTTTGAAAGTAGAAAACAAAGCAAAGGAAAACAAGTCCCCATGCAAAGACAGATTCACCTAGTTAGAATGTTCCAACCTTGCTGATTACTCAATAAAGCCATTTTTGGTAAACATCTGCTGCTGTAGAAAAAGAGAGGATGCAGTAAGTTGAAACCAGGAGCATTTTTTTACCTGTTTTAGGTTTGTCTCGCATCGGCGTCATGTACCCATCTTCATCCAGCTCTCCCCGGACAACCCGCTCGGGTATGAAGACGGTGGGATCAGCGCTGTACCGCTGGGTGCTGCTGTCCTCTTTTGCCAGGGTTGCCACTTGTTTCCGTAGCGTGCCATTACAGCAAGTATCTTCAAAGATCTCTGCTGTAGCCCCTTGAGCAACTGGGGCTTCTGGTATTATGCAGCCCGGAGCTCTGTAGGGCATCGGCACCTCTGCAGCATAGCCACCATCTCGATACACAAACTGGTTCTGTTGGAAAAGAAAAGGCAGCATGAGAAAGGAGGCTCTGAAGGGAGAGAATCAGCAGCAAGTCATCTCTGTGGCTCCTGTGCCTTTCCTGCCACACTTGCTCAATGATACATTTCACCAGGCCGGTGAAGCCTCGCCCATCCTGCAGACTACTGCACGTCCAGCACTGCGGGATCAGCAGCAGCACAGGCGCTGTTGTACACCGGCAAACCAACTGGCTGCTCAGGGCTGGAAATAGGGCTGGAAAACTTGCCTCCTACCTAGATATGTGGAGGTTGGATCTACACAGCTGAAAGAGACAAACATGCTATCTCCTCTTCTACCATTGTGTCAGTCTCCCCTGATTTCTGAACAAACCCCTTAAACCTCATGTTAGGGAAACCTCCTTCTGCAAAGTAGACTGGGGATAGAGGTTCATCATCTCTGAACTCTGTCTATTTCAGGGGGGCCTACTTTTAGGGTATCCTGAAGCAACAATCACACGGTCACCCAAACACTACGTAACTCCATCAGGTAGTGTTTGAGGCTGGTGAACTGTGAGGCTGTGTGTGTTTGGTACGTCAACTCGGTGGTTTGACTCAACCTACCATTTTGCTTGTCAGCAAGGAAATTTTGACATCATGACCTATAAATAGGAAGGAAAAATGTAGAGATTCATCCAAGCCTGTTACCTAAATGCTTTTGCAAGAAAAGTTGGAAGCTGGCAGAATTTTGGGTGTGGGTCCATAGAGCTTGCACATGACTCCAGGCTGAGTGTAGAGATCTTGACTGACTGCTTATACACACACTTCATTCACTATTGGCTCTTGAGCCACTTACATAGGAAAAAAAGGGTTTGAAACAGGTTAATACATAGTGAAGGAAGGAGAAAACCTAAAGGATGAAGGCTGAATGTGAAATACTTACTCCTGACATAGGGGTGTAGGCAGGAGGAGGGCTGTGTCCAATTTCACTCTAATAGGAAAGAAAAATGGAATGATGGATACGTAATAAGAGGTCACATGAATGAATCAAGTCACATGAATGAATCAAGTCACATGAGCTGTATGAGCTAATGGAGAGAAACATGCACATCAGTTAGATTTCCTCACTGAACCCAAAATTCAACGAATTCGATCAGGGCAAATGTCTCACCAACATCAACAAGCTGTGTGCCCCACCAGTCTTAGGGAGGGCTACTGACTTCCTTTTGCTGAGTAAGGGCAACTGCCATTTTACTACCTGCTGACAGCTGTGTATCTGGCAACTGTCTCATGCCCAGTTTTTGTAATTTAAACACAGATTGTACAGAAAGAATAACAGACAGTGCACTCAGCTTCAGAGGAAATACAAGGCAGAACTGCAGAGAACATCTAGCTCCAAACCATAGCTTCCTTTCCCTAGGACAAAGCAGGAGAGGAACAACCAGGAGGGCAGGAGGGTGCAGGACTGTCATCACACTGCCACGGCTAGCTCACATATCACAGGAAGAACAGCCCCTAAGCTTTGGTAAACCCAGATAACACAGCAGCTCCTGGATTTCAAGACTGCAACATGCCATGGTCCTGCTTTCAGCATGTACCACCCTTCTAATGTCATCTCTGTATCACAGGCAAAGTCTGGAGTATCCATGCAGAGATCTTAATTTTGATATTGGTTTCTGGAACCATCTTACACAGCCCTGCAGACCCTGAACTGCTGTAACATCACTGGCACAGCGGCTGCATTTATACCTGTTACTGCTACTCAAACCAGCATATTTTTCATTGAGGAAATGCTGATTTTTGGAGGAAAATAAAAATAAAACAAAGAACCCTTAATTTTTCACGTGTTTTTCTACTGCCAAAATGGTACTTTTGAGACTACAAGATCACTTCCTCATAATTACTGTATTTCTCATTTTCATTTCAAAAACTTTATTGTATTTCCATTATCTCTTAGTTGGGAAAGAGAAGAAAGTCAGGATTTGAAAAAAAAAAAAGGTGTAAACTTGAGAGGAATTAGAAGGAAAACCACACTGCTTAGGGAAGTCCAACCATCCTAAGAATAAGCTATTTGAGAAGAGAACTCATTTATCAAAAACATATCTACACCAAGAAGCACACCAAAGTTAAAAGAAAAGACAACATGCATCCTCACGTAGTGAGGATTGGATGTTCTACAGTCAATCCTTCCTTATAAACCTCTTGCCAAAACATCAGGATGGAAATGATGGTCACTGCCAAATATCTTACTTTATAAAGGAATGGTTTGTGTTTAAGCAAAATACCTGCACCAGGAAAAACCTTAAGAGCAAACATAAACCTTTTCAAAATGCATACTGTCTGAAGACCCTTTTCTGGTGATCAAAAATGTGCCCATCTCCTATTTGAAACAGCCCTGCAGCCAGTTTGTTGCTCAGTCTAGCACCTTGTGTTTGAGATGCAAACATGGTGATGAGCCATAGCTAGAAATACACTCTTCTCCAACCCTACAAAAATTAATCCGTATTTAGCCAAGTTACGACTCTGAAAAAGGCTCCAGGATGCAAATCACAAAAGCCCAGGAAAACCTTTGCAGGCTGAATTGTCTATCTGTACCATCCGTTAGCAAGGCTTGAGCAGGCCTCTAGCTGTTTTTCCTCAGGAAAACTAGGAGCTGGAAGGAAGCATAGGAGAGGATCTATCCCGTGGTCTCCATGACCACCCTGTCAGTGCCAATGACAGTGCCTGGGGGAGGAGAAGCAGGAGGAAACAGCTGTCGGAGCAGATGCAGAGTTGTTGAGAGGCTTGCAAGGGAAGTGATGGCGGAAGAACTGACAGCAGGGATGGTCAGGAGAAAAGGAATGGTGGCTTGCAAAGGAACAGAGGGCAACGGCAAGTGAGAGACACTGTGAAGTGCAGGTGGGGAGAAGGGGTTGGCATGTGGCAGGAGGCTGAGTAGGAAGGGAGAGATGGTAGCAAGACCTGAACGTGACAGGGAGAAACGGGAGGCACAAGGACAAAAGGTAGTCTGAAGGCATTGTAGCACCAGCTTCTCTAGAGGCTGGAGCTGAACTTGAATCTCCTTTGCTATCCGAAAATTACTTTTGAACCAAATGACCACATGCGGGCCTGGTTCAGCTGGTGCAGAGGGAGCTGAGCAGCCCCTGGTCCTCTCCCAGCACAAGTAGCAGAGCTCTGCTTCGTGCAGGCAGTGGGAGCCCCGAGGGCTCTGTGCACAGGTAACAGTGCTGAGGGAAGAGTGGCAGAGACACATGGTTTAGTGCGAGGTGCCCCTGCTCATGGCAGATGATCTTAAGGCCCTTTCCAACCCAAACCATTCTATGATTCTACACCACTGAAATCTGGGCTAATGGTGACCAGTTTCACTAAGCTTTTGCCAGAGCACTCATTATGTTTGAAAAGCAATGCCTAAACTTAAGCCTTCAGCCTGGGAGCAGCTTTGGCCTCTATGACCTAGCTGTGGCTGCCGACAGCCGAAGCAAGGATGATGCCCGCTGCAAAGAAGTGCCGTCTGAGGCAGTACAGAAAGAGCTGACAGAGGGCTGGGCTGGATCAGCCTGGAAACCTCAGTGCTGCCCCATGTGCATGGCCTCTTTCTCTTATTCAAAACAAATGTACTTGTATCCAGAAGAACAGCCAAGAAAATTTCACAAGGAGGGAAGGAAGAACCAAAGTGAGCAGTTGCCTGCCTGAGATGATCCATTTGAGAGCAAAGACTGCAACAGCAGAGGGAACAGAAGACATTTTACCAGAGATAAGATTTTTAAAGGGCACAGACAGCAGCACACATCTGGATACAACCTGTGCAGCAAGCTCGTAACTTAGCAGCCTTCTGAAAAAGGCTTGGCTGGGACAATTGGAAGGTCTCTTTAAAAAGGAAACACTGTGGAAACCGGAGATGCTCCATAATGTAAAATCCCCTCTGAACCCCTCACCTTTCTTTTGTACCATAGATTTACAGTCCACTTGTAATGCCACATTGACAGGTTACAACCCAGCATGTGTCAGACAAATGGATAAAAACCATCCCCTGAGCCTGCCAGATGCTACTTTGAAGACTTATTGATGGCTATAGGATGTTGCACTACCAGAGACTTAATCTGCCTTCTCCTCACCCCCCGATCCTGTATTTACTTGAATTCTGGCAAGCTTTCTCTCTACTCCAAGAAGATGGAGAAGGAAAGACCGAAGACAGGTAAGTAGTAAACTATGATCCAACGAGGGTGGTGAAGATTTAGGCAAACTGATGATTACTGGTAGGATCCAGAGAAGAAATACTAAGTGGTGACTGGAGAGAGTCAACTCTTCTAACAGCAAGGAAACTAAAGCTCTGCTGTGAATCCTCTGTCTCCTTTGTAAAGCTCCCGAGCTTCCTTCCCTCCACCTGCAGCCTGTGAAACTCTGAAGAGGGAATTTGCTGCTTTTGGTTTCCAAGGTTGCTACAGCCCTCCAGACTGCAGGAAAGGAGAAAGAGCTGAAGCAATACTGTGTTAGTATTATTATGCAGGGGACCAGAGTTTGCTGCTGTCTGCTTTTCACAGAAGCTAAACCAGTGACTGTAACCACTCCTTTTCTATTCAGTACTACACCGTGCTATATTACACCTTTAATTTACATCTTTCTATTTTCACAGAGGCACTCCCATGAATTTCAATCTGTGGTTCATTGATTCTGGATGCACAGGAGGGCAGCTGTCTTCAACTACTTTTAGTTCACAGCCCACAGTGATCTGTTAAAGGTAACTTACAAAAGCAAGCCTTTTGTCAACAGGCTTGACTTCAGTAAACAGGCCTATGCTTCTCTGCCAGTAAATGTTTGGATGATTAGCAACTTTAAAAAATACTCTTCTAGGATAGCCACATTATCCATAGGCATGTTTTGCTCCATCCTCATCACTAAAGGCTAAACCCACCCTCCTATCTTTAGCTCTTCTTGGCTGTGACTCTAACATTTAAATACATACTGTGCAATTGTAACAACAAAATAACAGACCCTCTCAGAATAGCCCTGTCCCAAGACGTCAGGAGAGAATTGGCCAAGCATTAATGCATTTATTGCTATTTTTGCTGACAAGACCCCTCCCAGTCAGTGACCTGCCAAATAAGATTACAATAATAGTATTTTCTACATGCCTCCTCTTTTGCTCTGTACCAAACATAGCTGCCTTGCAACACCCTTAACACAGAACCCTACATCTTGGCTCCTCTCCAAACCACTGGTGTCTGCACATTTTCCTAATTCATTACTGTTTTCCCCGTCAGTTAATACCCTGTGGCCACTGCTCCAAAAAAAGGAGGCAAGAAAATAGCTGTGGTGCCAATTAGTGGGGATGAAAATGTAATATAATTGTTTAAATGTCTTTAAATTGCCTGCTAATTGCAATGTGATGCCATCATTTTGTAGGCTTCCAAGATAACTACCCCCAGCCAACTCACTGGTCAGGACATGTATCTCACTGAGCAGAAAATACATTTGGAGTAAAACTTAAATAGAATCATAGAATGGTTTGGGTTGGAAGGGACCATAAAGATCATTTAATTCCAACTCCTCAAAACTGGCCTTGAACACTGCCAGGGATGGGGCAGCCACAGCTTCTCTGGGCACCCTGTGCCAGCGCCTCAGCACCCTCACAGGGAAGAACTTCTTCCTTTTATCTAATCTAGTCTCAATCTCCCCTCTCGCACCTTAAAACCATTCCCCTTTGTCCTGTCACCTCCTTCAGGTACTGAAAGGCTTCTCCAGGCTGACCCAGCCCAGCTCTCTCAGCCTGGCTCCAGAGCAGAGCTGCTCCAGCCGTTGCAGCAGCTCCGTGGCCTCCTCTGGCCTCACTCCAGAGAGTGCTGTTGCCCAAAGCTGGATCAGGGCTGCAGGGGGGTCTCCCCATAGTTGCTGTTCACACTGCTGGCGTTCCTGCCTGACTTCCTCTTTGTTGGGATGCATCACTCCTGAGCTTGGAGGAGGTGATCCTTGGTTATTAACCAGCTTTCTTGGGCTCCTCTTCCCTCCAGGGCTTTATCCTATGGTAATGTACCAATCAGATCCCTTAAGGGGCCTAACTCTGCTCTCCTGATGCCCAGGGTAGAGAGCTTCCTGTGCACCCTCCTTGCCACCCCTAAGGATCTCAAACTCCACCATTTCATGGTCACTGCAGCCAAGGCAGCCCTTGAGATTCACATTCCCCACCAGCCCCTCCCTGTTGGTGAGAACAGTGCCCAGCACAGCTCCCACTCCTTGTTGGTTCCTCTCCCACTTGGAGAAGGAAGTTATCATCATTGCATTCCAGGAATCTCCTGGATTGCTTGTGCAAAACAAGCAAATGTCCCCTGAAGCCTTTTTAGAGGCCCTTTGGTATAAAATACCAGTGACATATCAGTTATTGTAACTGCTAACATTTGTGTAAAATGAGCCTTGATAAAAGAGAGGTAAATAACACTTTTGTGAATATTGGCTTGTGTTATTGCTTTCTATTCATTAATTTCATTTTCCAATTCCTTGCTTCTAAAATCTCCCAAAGGTAAATATCTCCTCCTTTATAGCAGGGACATAATATTTTCTGGCTGCATGTTAAACTGTAATGAAATCACAGCCTTGTTGGGTCCTGCTGCTTGTATTCCTGTAATTGTGTGAATATGCCTCTGCCTTGTCTCCTTTCATTTCAGTCTAGTGTCATGCCTGGAGTATGGCACCCAGAGCTCTGTTCCTCCCCCTGCCTGTGCTACAGCTGATCCCACACCAGCCCTATGGTGACCACAACTGGCTTCAGAGCTGCACCCACAGCAGATGTGAGGTGGAAGAAATGCTGAAGGTACTCAGTGATGTGATGCTGCTGTTGGGTTATGGGTGGTACAGGACTAGCACCAAATAGAAAAATCAATGATCTGATACCCCCATGCTCTGCTTGCCAGCACAGCCTCCCAACAGCACCCTTGCTGTTGCAGAGCAACTTTTCCTTGCCACCCAGCAAGATGTGCACACACATTTGATAGTGCTGCATAATTAGTAGTGTTTCTTGCTCTTAAGCAGCCTGCTAAGTGCATGGGACTGAAAGATTTTTCCTTACTAAAGGCAAGGTTCTGTCAATATCAATGTACACACACGTCTGAACCCACTCTGACTCTGCTCCTATCCACACAAAAAACAAATTCCTTTTCATTCTCTTTCTGTTCTCATATGCAAAAAGCATCAAACCAGGTGTAAAACAGGAGTAAATATCACTCCCACCTTCTCAATGGGATGCTCCTCACAGGACCTGTTCAGGGACAGAGAATCAGAGTCCATTCTTCAGGCAACTCAATGATTCTCTATCCTGATCAAGCTCTGTAACACTTCTTTTTGCCAGTTCAGCCCTGGCCTGTGTGCCCCCAGATGTTACTCACTGGAAAGTCACTCTTCCCCTAGAAACTATTTACCCAATTAAGTCAGTATCTAGGCTGATACCACACTGCAGCTTCCTTGATTCTAGGCCAAGCAGATCTTGCTACACGCACCAAGATTTCAGCAGTTCTCTTGGAAGAAGGACAGCTGATTTACGCAAGTGGATCCCAACAGTATGTTTGGGATGCTCTGGTGAGACTGCAGGTGGAGCACACAACACAGAGCTGTCCCACCAGCCCCAAGCAAACTCCAGCTATGTTTCAAGGGAGCAGCCTGGTATTTACAACTGATCTGAACTGAAATTCAAATAGGAAGGACCACCCCAGGAGAGCAGCCACCTCTGCTCTGGAGCAGACTTGCTTCCCTCTGACCACAGAACTAACAGCTTACTCTGCCCTGCTTCAGAGAGCCCACAGCAAACATGTCTGAGGCAAAAATCAAAGGAAAGAAAAAACGTGTACCATGAGATCACTGTGTAAGGTTAAATAGAAATGAAATGCTGTTGGTATAGTAATAGCTAGAAGGCTTTGCAGACCTTTGGAGATTTCTGGTCCTAGCCCTTGCTCAGAGCAGGGCCATATAGAAAATGAAAGGAATAGATGTCCCCCTGGGCCATTAGAGTTGAAGCATATCTGTTCCTACAGCACACAGCACCTGACACAGGTCTAGCATTCCTTGTGCTCTCTCTTCTGTTCTACCTGTGCTCCTGGTCTTCTGACCTACTTAAGGAAACCCCATTCCCCACTGGGCACTTTCCCCTAGGACTATGAAGAAAAGTTCCAATTAGCATCACTGACACTAGATGCAGGTCATTGCTGGCACCCTGCATCATTTCTTCAGTGCACAGGAAACCCATGACAGCATACTGGAGATGTTCATCCTCTGAAATGTGTGTGTGTGTGTCTCTTACATCACCTATTTCAGTCACACAAACAGCACAGTGGCCCACCTGAGTTAATGGAGCAGGACATACATTTTTCCAGTGACAGGAAAGGGGAGCCTGTTATTCTACAACAAAAAATAAAGGTAGGAATAATATACACAGTTTGTGGACAGTAGCTGTGCAACAATTTACAATGCCCTTAGTTCAGTGGTCATAAAGTTCCATCAGGGATCAATGAATCTTTATTGGAAATTAGGAAGCCCCAGTCCCTTTCCCAGCATTATCTCATACTGGAACTTGAATGTTGATACACAAGTGCAGAAGAGAATGTAAGCATCATCATGTTTAGCTAAAGTGTTTGCTCCAGTCTCTGATGACTACTCCATCCACAATCAAGACACAAAACATCCAGTTTAATCAGTGAAAAGAAAAAAAGATAAATAAAGGAGTAAGTCCTTCCTGCATGTGAGTTTTTTTCTGGTCACTATTTGTCAGACAACAGGCAAGATCTGCAGGTGGCCTGAGCTCTAACTCAGTTCACATAGGCTGCCTCTATCATCTAGATATGCTGGGTCACATCCTGGCAGTATGGTGGGGTTAAGACATCCCTGAACTTGTTCAAAATCCATACGGATGTTTCACTGGTGACCTGGGTTCAGTACTGACGTACTTCACAGCTTCAGATGAGTCATTTAAACCTCCTCTTGCACAGTTGTCTCTCCTAACTGCTGTCTGTCTTCTGACTTGTAAACTGTTTCAGAGCAGCCCATATGCAGTGGGATACCCAAATCTGAATACAGCCTTCTAGGAGAATTCTGGACTGTGAACAGCAAAATGGCATATACTGCAAACAAAACATGCCTAACAATCTTGGCACAGTGGTATAGGAAATGACATACAAGACAGATTTTCAGTCTAACACTTCATCAAGTAAAGAAGTCAAAGATTACAAGACGACCAATGAAAATAACCTGTTAAGAGATTCACAGTGTGGCCACAAAACTCAGTATACAGGCACACTGACAGGGAAGCATAAGTGAAATGCTTTTCTACAGACTCATCCCCTACACCTGGGCTGGGAATGAAAACATTCTCCTGCTGTAAAGCATCGAAAACTCTCGCTGGAAACTTCCCTGTCCTTCAGACCTCAAAAACCTTCTCCCTTCCAACCTTCTGCAGCCAGCAAACAGACCTCAGCTGGCGCAATTTGTCCGAGGCATGACACAAGAATGAATATGCAAGAATTCCTTTTCCCTGTTATTTTGTATTAATGCACTGTGAGTGTCACACACACAGGAAAGCAGGAAGAAAGACAGCTTGCATGTGTCTCTCTTTCCCTTTCAATCTCTCTTACTCCCATATCCTTCCTGTCACCCACGACTAGCTTTCTGTCACTCCTTTTTTAATACACTCTCCAAAGACATTTTACAGTAAACGGCACCTTCTAACACTGGGCCAATTTCCCACAGTTTGGAAGAGACAAATACCGTTTCCCAGCTACTGTAACAATTCCCCATGGGAGAAAAGGGTCAAAGTGCCGCTCCTGTTCATATGTTGTAGCATCTGTCCAGAATACAGAGGCAGCAGCAGCTCCTTTTCTATACAAACCTCAAGCTTCCAATCCCAAAACAAGGCAAAGGATGGGGAATGGGACCAAAGCCACAACATGGCCATGATTTGTGATGGAGACATGGCAGACAGAAAAAAAAAGGCACAAAAGAAAGTTGATGAGCAATACTGGGAGCAGCAGCCCCCTCCTATGCCACACGCTGCATTGCCATCTTCCCCAGTCTGTTTTATACAGTAATCAAAGGATATTCTGAGCCTCTCAAAATGCCATCAACCCTCATTGAGAATGAAATAGAGCACATCTCCACTGAAGCCTTTACAGCAGTAATCATTACAGCATGCTGGCCTGAACAGGGAGCTCTTACAGACAAAGAGGGGTTTTAAAAATAAAATAAAAAAGCCTTCCTAAAATCTGAATAGAAACTTGATGATAATCTCCCAATTTTATTATGCAAGGGGGAAAAGAAACCCATAATTGTGCACTTTTGGTCTCTTATAGCAAAGAATAGGCTTCTTGATGAAATGCTGAGTTGATTTAGAGCAGGGCTGAGGTTCTGGTGGCAATAATACACTAAAAGAAATAACCATCCAGCTGATTTGGATAAAATAATCATTTTTTAACATTCTAAATCTAAACTCATCTGTGCATCCTCCCACTTCTCCCCACCGCATCTTTTGGAGAGTCTTTTTATAGCTTTGAGAATTTTTCCCCATCCCCTACTGCAGCATTTATCAAGACAGACAGACTCTTTGCTCTGGCTAACAAAGGGCATTTTAGGCTGTGCTGGCATTTATCCCCATTGCATGTATGTTTAGGAAGTACAGCATTTGGCACAGGATGCTCCAGAGTCCCCCCTGCTACCTTACTGTCTAAGCATCCTCACCACAGACCCACGTGTAGATGGCACTCTCCGACTCACAAGCCCCAACCACTGTGGGCAGGCAGGTGTTCAAATGACAACTCCTTGGTGCATTTCCAAATCACAGCCTCTTGTATTTTCAGGTGCTTTTATTATTTTAAGAAAATTCACAAATAGGATTGCTCAGAAACGGGTGTTTTTCACTAACAATTTCTGCTTGCAATCAAGTGACTGAAGGAAATTTTTCTCCCAGCTCTCATAATTATTTCCTGACTCTTAGTCCACTTTTCCATCTCCTAATTATGTAGAGTTGTTTAGCTTGCTGTTTTCCAAGAATGCCTCATCAGTGCAGTGTAGAAATATTTATTACTTGCTCTCTTTATATCTATTGACTTTTTTTCCTTTCAGGAGAGAAAAGAAAATGGATCAGCTGTGAGCTCTCTTGACTGTTACACAGCCAGCAGCTATTCATGGATTAAGCAGATGCTGCCTGATTTTAAACCAGTTTATATTAAAGCTCAATAAATTTACATGTCACGCATCAAAGTTTGAAGCAATATACAGCTACAGTCTCTTCCACTGATTCCACTGAGTGTTAACTCACAGTAGGTCTCACCAGGAAGTGCTGTGAGGTAGTGATTTGTTATTGAATATATATTAAATTTGTAGAAACAAAAATGCTATCCAACACTTTTCGGGAAGTCTGACTAAATCAATACGCTTGAATTCAGGAGCCTAAATGTGGCAGAAAACAGATAACGCATTAAAAAAATTCCTCTTTTAAGGCACTTGACCTGCAAAACCATGAGGCAATTTGAGAAGTTGGTCCTGATAATCTATTCAGGCTGAGAAGGGCTTACTCCTTGGGAAATACCACTGATTTCAGCTGGCCTGGTTGCAAAGCAAGAAACTAATTGCCATAAAGCGCTTTCAAAGAATTCTCTGTGAAGAGCCAGGCATCATCTATTCTGTTTGAGTCCTTCATATGAATTCTCTTCCCTTCTCCTCTGGCAAACTTGGCACATTTCAAAGAAGGTATTTAAATACTCATATTCTAAATCTACATATTTTGTGAGAAGCTTTCCTTTTTCATGTAAATTATTAAGACTGAAATAATTTTCCACCTAATGTATTTTACAGTGTGTTTTTGCATGTTTATTCTTACTACTTCATTCACCTTCATTCAGCAATGAAATCGGGCTGACTGGTATCAGTCTGGGTTCACCTCCTACTTTGCATGGCCAAAGATGGCCTTGTGCTATCTACATTTCCAACAAAGACTGGAAATAGACGCAGAAGAATTTCCCAGAAGAGAAAAGCTGCAGTAGGTAAAATACTTGTGATGGTTGACTAGACACCACCAAAACACTAACAGCTATTGAGAAGTGCTTAATGTAAAAGGCAGAGCAGAACAGACAGGAGTCTCCTACCACCAGGATGTCATTAAAACTTAGGGAAGCAGAAAATGGGAATTTGAAAGAGAGCTTGGTGGGACTTCCAGAACTACCCTAAAGGTTTGATGGCAGCAGCTGCAGTATTCGGTACACCATAGGCTGTACTAGGAAAACACACAAAACTTAGCATTTAATGAAAGACACACAGAATGCATTCATACAAATGTTCCTAACTAATCCAGCAGTTTCTCAAGAAGCAAGAGAGCTCATATAGAGTTGGTGTCAGCGTAATCTTCTGAGATGTGATGAAATGCTTTGATACAATGTTTAGTTAATTAACGAGTTCATCTGTTCTGGTATTGGAGATTTCATCGCAACACTTGCATAAGGAAGTGACAGAGTCGAGTAGAAAGGCAAAAAAATGGCTACTAAGAAATTTTATGATCGCCTTTTAAGGAGAAGGAATTAAAGAAATGGGATAGAAATAAATCAAAAAGTCCACAACCTGACAGACTGCAGTAATAAGCATTAAATTTAAGGCAAGATTTTGTCATATTATTTGGGGAAGATACAGCAGAAGCAGAGGGGTGGCAAGCATCACAAACCAACCAAATAAAAAGGACTTATTGCTGTTGTCCTTTAACACAAACACATGCAAATGGTACTATCCTACTCAGCCCCTTAAATGGAAGAAACTTCTGATAACTGACAGCTCCTTAACCTAGCACACAAAGGGTACAAGGCAGACTGCAACAGGATTCAAACCCTGCTAGAGTCAGTATTAACTGCCCAGTGAGACTTTTCTACGCTGTGATGAATTTTCCATCCCACCTGATACAATCAAGACAGTCTTTCTAAAAGAAAAACTCCACCTCAAACAGAATTTCTGCTCCTGATACAGAAATGAAGAGACAAGAGACTCTGGGCTAAGTTATGCCAGAAGATTAGACAAAATGCTTGCAATGGCCTCATCTAGCCTTGATACCTCTTCACACAAATTATCTATTGACTTTAGGATGGAAGTAGTTTTACTGCCATCAGCCCCACGTAGCCAGGCTTGAGAGCTTGGACAGGAACAGTTAACTGCCTTTTCTTACAGAAAAATAAATGTGGACCAGGAAGGCACCGACTGCTACTAAAGCCTTGGTCATAAGGAGAATCATGGGCAAATCATGACTCCCTCCTGCCGCTTTCTTTTCCAAGAGGAAAGGGTGCTATAATCAACTGCTAGCTCTCCCCACCTGCAATGACAGTGCCTCGCATCACCAGCTCAGCTGTGCTGACAGACTGGGAAGTGCCCCTCCAAAGTGTGACTGCTCTCCAAAATCCCTCCTTCGAGCTGTAACTGAAGGCAGCAGTGCTTACAGTCCCGCACCTTCCAAGTCTGTGGTATTTCACCATGTAAAGTACTTATATTAAACAGCAGACCTTCTACCACTGAAGCACTGCAGGTGCCTGAAAAATTCAGCTCTGTTAGTTAAATCTAATGATAGTCACTTAATCCTAGTAGTGAATCCACTGGTTGAATAGTCCCTATTGTCCATGATAAGGTTCAGATGGAAAGATGCCACACTGATGTGAAACACATCTGAAAATCATTAGCAACCATCTCCTTTGTAATCTCGTGATTTGAAAATGGCTATCTTTCATATTTAGAAACCAGAACAAATTAATCATAAAGCCAGCTTCTTTCCTGGTTTCTCTCTGGAATAATCTTTTTACACACAGACATATACAGGTGCTGAGCCATGAAACACTACCAGACCTAATGCCACACTAGGACTGCTGCAATGGCATACCATATACTACTGAGGGTATTTAAACCAGGCTTTTGGTGTGCCAGAGTCTGCTTTAGCCAAGTAGAAATGTCTTCCTGGACATATGAATTAGACACCTCGGAAAAAAAATAGCGTCATATTTAATTGCAGGGCTGGAATGTGCTTTCATGATTATAGCATATGGAATAAAATTACAGGGACAGTATCAGCAAGTAATAAACAGTATAGACAGTTTTCAGCAGGAAGCAAAAAGCATCATGGGCTACACAGAGTGCTTTCTGTATTAGTACTATCTCTGTGCACACACGACAGTACTCGTTACAAACACCTGAATGAATCATCTAATGGCTGTGCACATAGGACACTCAGGTACTAGCTGGGGTCCTGTGCTCATGGAAACACTGCCGAGGATTCAGCTTATCTCTCAGGAGCACAGAGCTTCTAAAAGTCCATATTTCTATAATATCTCTAGACAATGGAAAATAAAAGCTGGAAAAAGCTGAAGAGCTGAAATTGCAACTGAAGAGTTTCAGATGCAATGAAAGAATTCAATTTAGCTTAGGATGCTAATTTTTATTGAAAAGCTCAATCTACCACAGGCTGGACTTCATAACAGAGGGCACTGTTAGGGGCTAGAGTCTATGCATGCTTTTGCTCCTGGCAGTACAAGTCCCAAAGATGTGCTAGTAGAAGCGAGTGTGGGTAAGATGGAAATGCTGAAGCTGTGTCTGAGACTCACAGCTTCATCACTCTCAATAATCCCTGGAAGAAGAAGGATGTCACACTTGGGGAGCTGGAAACTCCCAAGAAGCCTTCCCCCTTTCCCATCTTCTTTGCATGGGCTGCAAAGTTCTGTGCTATTGCATATGAATTAATAGCAGTTCTGTGCTATTAATTCATATCCAAATAGCTTTTCTTCTTCACATGGGAGTGACAAGGAAGAGTTTTATGCAAACCTCATCCAGTGGTGCCTCTCATAGGCAACAACTGTAAGGATTCAGGACCGAGGTCACCCTAGAGAAACTTCAGAGCTTGCCTTAGAAATTAAAAGCCCTTGCTCTTCCTTAATTCCCTGACTTGAAAGCCCAAGTGTGAGGAGGGCCACGATCTCCCTGCTTTCTTCCTGAGGACTCCTGTCCCCCATAGAGCTGCAAGGCTGGAACGTTGAACTAAAGCTATCAGTACAACACACCCAGAGAAGGAGCACAGTACCCTAACATCACCTAACTGACTCTCACTAAAACTACAATCAGAACAACTAAGATGGGAAACACAGTATCTTTCATCTGATCTCTGAAAACGACATGAAGATCATGTAACTCTTGCCTATCTGTTTTCCTTCACCAAATTGCCTGTCAACGTCCCCATAAAATTTCATTTGCCAGCCACAGTGAACACAAACTACCTAAGCTGTATCAATTCATTTGGCATCTATGACTGCAGCAGCACCATGATGAGTTTGTGTAATATTAATATTCACTACACCAAACAAGCATAAATCACAAACTTTCCAAAGGAAACACACAGAATCAGACAACTGCAGATAGAGAGCTCTGACAGCATTTCAATTCTGTGTGATTCTTGTAGCTGACATCCATCTGTACCGATCTATACACAGCAGATGCACTATTACCTTAAAGGAGCTACTCTGTGTTTTGCTTTAAATCAACATGAATCTTCACTGGAAGAATAGTTAATGTACCAAGAACCTGAGTGCTTCACAAAAACAAGACAAGTATGTAGCTTTCTGCATGGAGAGGAAACAAATGTACTACATCCAGAAAAAAACCCTCTCTGCAAAGGAAACCAAGAGTGCTAAGATGCTATGGGGCTTTTAACTTGACTCCAAGCTCTTCCAGCAACACAGGGCTGTGGCATTTCTGCAATCCAGATGTACTCACCTATGTGGCAGTACTAGCAGTACGTTTAGGAGATGCAGAATTATTAGCAAAGCTGAGACTGGAGCTAATCTGAGATGCTGGAGAAGCATCAACATTCTACTACAAAATAATCCTGTAAAGGACAGGAGTCAGTCTCCAGTGATACCAGCAAGTGCTATTAAAAATCAGCTGGTTGTTCAATGGCAATTCCTTTGTCTATCTCTTCTTTTGGCCTTAAAAATTACCCCTCTATAAAGACGCTCCTACAATGAAGACGTGTGAAAATACCATGCTGGATGCAAGCTTTCTTTCCTCCCAGCTGCCCTCTCTGTGGTTACCTGGGTCAGACAACTTGGCTCAGAATGTGAAAACTTTTGGCAAAGGGTAATTCCAGATTTGTTTAAGTGTTAGATTGCTGTGTGATGCCATAGAAAAATTTCCCAGCAGTAGGACTTACTGAAAGAAGGATTCAGTCTTGCTGCTGTCATTAAATTGAATTGCAAAGCAAAGCTCCCACTGACTTTAGTGGCCCAAGATCACAGTCTCAAACCAAGATAGGAAATTGTGAGCTGCAGAGAGGAAACATCACATCAAGAATGTGATAGAGCCTCTCTGTGTGGCAAAAATAAAGGTACACGGTCTCTTTCTGCAGCTCTGCTGACTTCAGGGGGATCACATACATGCAAGCAGCTGCAACAGTGTGGTTTAAAGTTGGGCAAAGGCTGTGAGAAAGTTTGAGGTTTCAATATTATAATAATAATAGTAACAACAACAACAATGTATTTGTTTTCCATGAATATCCATCCCAGTGAGCACACTGGCTGCCCAAACAGCACATTTTACATAACTCTTTCAGAATATTTACTCTAGGATTTTTGTTGGAATTAATTCCCTCAGCTCTACTGGACTCTTCTGCTTGGGTGGCACTAAAATCTGAGGGCAAAGGAACTGTTGAAAAGGCTAGTACATTTGCCTGCTGATCTCTCTCTTCCGAATGTGCCCCAATGTGTCTAGCAAACATGGGTGTGAGATGAATATAGCAAACCTTATGGGTCTGACTCTGCCCTCTCAACCCTATGTTGGTGTAAATGGTAATATTGCACTAGTGAGGCTCCACTACAGTGATTTACATCAGTGTGACAGCAAGCACCTTTCAAAGGTAACTCCTGTCGTTTCCTTTTTTGCTCAGAAGTTGGCAGCAAAGGAAACAGAACCTCTCCAGAGACAGCTAGGAGTAAATCTGACTTATTTCAGACCAACATCAACACTGGAAATTAACTCCTGTTGTCATAAAGAGGAAGTTTCTTGCTAATTGCTAACCCATGCATTACCCCCTCCTTCACTGCCTTTCAGTGCAGAAGAAATGCTACGTGAATGCAGCTTAGCCAGTGGGACTACAACCCAGCCTCTTCCAAAGACCTTTCTAGTCTCCTTACATTTTGAAATAGTAGCAATTTCCTTATGAACTGTCTGGATATTATTGAAGATCACATTTTGTCTTTCTTATTCCAGAAAAGCACTGATTTACTCAGAGACGCAGAAGAACTTTGTGCAGGTGTGGTCAGATCATGAATACTGACTCAGTTTACACACGCCTAGCTGCTTTGCTTACCTCTTCCCTGCCTCACATGGTGTCATCAGTTCAGACCAAGTTATGAATTTGGAACTACCTCAGCTAAGGAAAAATCTCAAAAAATATGGAATAAACACCAACATTTCAGTGAGACTCCACATCATAGTATTTAAAATGGGACTTTCCACTAAAAGGAGCATGGAGAGAAAACAAAGAAACAAAAAAGTCCCTCATTACTCAATACATCTGATGCTTGTGAGAATGTCCTTACACTTACAATTCATTTAACCAGCTCTTATCTTTGTGAGAAGGGGTGGCACCTAGACTGTTAAAAGGATGGAGCCAAGTGCAGGAACAGGCAGAGGTCAGAGCTATGGAGAAGTTGCTCAGGAGTGACAATGACCTCTGAAAGCCCGAACTCATGTCGCCACCAGAGCTCAAACACCAGGTCTGGGACTGCTCTGGAGCTGCCACTAGTCAGTGGAGAAAGACACCTCCAGAAAGTAACTTCTCCTACTGCAAATGTCCAAGGCAGACAGTTAAAATCACCCACTCTTCTCAGATAACATGAACTGAAGTCTCGATGAAGATCTTAGATTATACCACTATCCTTCTGCAGGTTAGAATTCTGTGAGCTGAATTCCT
>NW_009918768.1:207795-224666 GCF_000696875.1 Nestor notabilis
CTGCACCTCAGCTCCCCTGTAAAATGACCAGCATTTCTGCCCCCAACAGGGATGTTACGAAGTTCAACATGCTAAAATCTGTGACATGCTCAGCAAAAACACATGCTTGTGAAGGAGGGCTGTGAAAGCATCTTATACAGACAGGAAAAGGGGCTGGGTCTGAAATCTGGCTCCAGACACAAAAGCAGCATTATCTATATATTCCAGCTGCTCTCAGTTACATCAGTGCCAACCCTGTCAAGACAACAGAATTGCAGGGCTGGGAGAATCAGAGCTATGCACTTCCTGGCCAGGATGGTCTGCAACTGAGAAACAACACTGCTTGACTTCACAAGCCTCAGCTGTGCTTTCAGGACAGGCAGCTCAACTCCAGCCTTTGTTCACTCAAGGCTGAACTATTCATTTAGAATTCACTGAGCTACAATGAACAGGGAACCCAGTGACAACATTTTTATAGTGACTCTCCTTACAGTGGGAGCTTGTAATTCCCAAGGCAACTCTGGTCTGTGTTTGATTAGTGTACTTAAATCTCCACCTCTGCTTTTCAGATAACCAGTATTTTCTGACAGAGCTTGCTCTTACCCTGTTGGAATCAATTCTTGTTCTGGAGGTGTAGATGGGAGGAGGGATGTTGAAGGCTTGAGGGACAAGATACTCTTCAGCATCCATCATATCTTCCAGGTCTTCCTCATCGAGAAGGTTTTGGAAGAACTTGCTGTCATTTGGGCTTGGGAGCTTCATACGGTCATCTCCCTAAACAGGTTGTAGTGGGAGAGGAAAATGGTCAAAAGATGAATTAATTTCCTAAAGAGGGAACTTCAGCCTTCTTCATGCCCTGGCAGCCAGGCTGCAGGGACCACACATGGAGCTTTGTTTGTTCTAAAGCTCCAGAGCCACACCATTTGTTTTGATTTTTTTTTTTTACTGGAAATATGATGACAGAAAGGGAATAAGTGCATAAATCAAGCCCAGCCATTTTTTTTTGCATTCTTGTGATCAAGCTTTTATTCTTTCTTCTCTCTTTTCCCCATGCAAGCTCAGTTTCTGACCCAAGTTCTGTCAAGGCCTGATGTGTTTTCTGAAATATCTCAGCTATTTGGGCTTACATGGAGAGAGGGGAAATAACATGGAAACTGCTGTGTCTGGACATTTGCTTCGTTTTCATTTGTATTTTTAGGGACTTAGAGGCTAAATTTCCCTCTCATCCGTATGGAAAGTTCTACAGAATGTAACAGAGCTGAAAGCAATAAAAATCAAACCAGGGAACAACAGCAACAACCTTGATATGTGTTTTTATTGAAATAGCATCTACAAGCTGGAGAGGCAAATCAGGGCTGCACTTTGCCTGGTGCTACAAAAGATCACAAAAGGCAGCCCATGCCCCAGACACATAACAGCCCACAGAAATGATGCTAAAGTTAACTGCATGGCTGAAGAATGGCCTCCCACTCTGCAAGAACTGTTAATGTCACATGTAGAATCCATCAGGGAATGATAGTTGTGCTAGGGGGTTCATACAGACCAGTTCAAAAGCTCAACATCAAGCTTGTCATTCTTGATTGCACCTGGGGGGAATGGGGAGTCACGAGTCAGAGATACCAGTGCAATGAAGTTACCTTGGTTTCTCCTCAGGAAACACATGGCCTGTATCATCTGCAGGGATCACTGGAGAAGTGTCATGGGATGAAATAACCCACCAGGGTATACAACAGAGGAGGGAAGGGCAGGGGAGAGAAAGGGAGGGAAGAGGTATTTGGAATAGGGAAACATGTACTATCTAAGTAGTTTAATCTGACTGATTTTTCCAGAATCACTTGTATGAGGTGAATTTACGATTTAACACAGTGGGGAATACTGCAAGAGAAATTCCACCTTCAGCACCATAAATCCTCTTGACTACTATTTTACTTTTCAAACCTATTTTACTTCACCTCAAGTTGAAGGTGAGCAGTGTATACTCACACTGTGCAGTAATACATCATGAGTAGGTTAGCATGATGGGAAATGACACACCGCACATTGAGACTAGCACTAGACCCTAAGCAATCAGGAGACATGAAATGGCAGTGACTGTACTTCTGGAGGCTCTTCAGCTAGGAATTCTTATGTCAGTGTGAAGCTAAGGACCAGCTGGATGCATCTCTGCTCTAAGTTCATGATGTGGAGCAGATATAACATGAAATATAACATGTGAGTATCATTACCTGAATCAACTTATTTCCATGCTTTGATGTCTGGTGTTTCATCATCACCTTGTTTCAATTTTTCGTTTTTGTTTGAACTGTTCAGAAACTGGGACCATCCAAGAACCTTACCAAAAAGATGGACTTAATTTCTGTGGCTTGAGTCTGAGTTGTAATAAACACATACATGACTCTAGGCTTTTGTAGAATGTCAGAGTGAAAGGACAAAAATTTCCACATGTGGCCGTACTCAGGGCATACACAGCTCCAGCCAGGTGCAGTCAGCAGATATGGCTGTATTGGTATTGCCACTTGTGAAGCACTACAGAGTCTACACAGCCTAAAGAGGACCAGAGGGAAGTCCCTCTCTAGCATGACAAGTACCAGTGTGACACAACTCCCTGTCTTCTGAGAAACCCTTACATTTAGGCTATAAGAAGAAACTTTCTTATGATCTCAGCAGTGCAGCAAAGAGTTTCTTCAGGATAATCCCCTGAGAGTCAGCCTAAGCAACTGTAGAACCAAGCAAGTCCTTGGTCTGAAGTAGGTCCACCTTGAACTTAAGAGATACAAAGGCAACTCCCGTAACAGTCAGGTTTGGCAGACAGAATTCTTGTTGAATTCCTCTGATGTTGCAGAGTTGCTTACCTGAATGACGAGGTATCGCTGAGGGTCTCGAGCCATCCTAGAGAATTCAGCAGCCAGCTCCTTGAATTTTGGCCGACTGTCAGCATCAATCATCCAGCCTGGGGACAGATGAGATGACAAAGAAAACAATTAACTGTCAAGGGAAGAAATAATTCAGTTTTTAAAAACATACAGGTTTGAAGTCCTTGATGTCTTTAATAGCTTTGGCCCAAAGAAAAGTTGCAACAAAGAGCCCAGAAGAATGGAAAGCTAGAACTGTGTGATGCATCTGAAACAGAAAACATCTGGTCTTGGCCAGAGGAGACTAGACTATTCAACGCTGCATGGATTTCTTCTTTGCGCTGAGCTCCTGTTCCCCACTCCCAAAAGAGAGACACTAACAATGCCTTCTGTGTTTATGTTGCCCATTTGTTTGTCAGCTCTGACTGTGTCTTATTATGGATGTGTCCAACCTCTAATATAATGAATATCATCTCATCTGAGTCTAGTAGGCTTATTACAGAGTTACTACTGAATACAATTTTACTTTTATTGACCTACTGTTCCACTATGACTTAGATTAAAAAGAGCTGTTCAAGAGCTCTGCAGGATGACTGACCTCACCTCCACCTTTCAGGTAGTTCTGCAACTCATGTGTCTGCATCACTAACACAGACTTCACACAAGGGATTACATGCTATTTTAATTGAGTAAGGGTGATTCTTGTGTCCTTCACTCTCTAAGTGTAATGTAATGTTATTCATTAAGAACATTCTCAAACCCTGCTAACACTGCAAAACAAGGAAGTAATATAGGTAGTTACCACCAGCAACTAGTTTATCTCAGTGTCAGCTTTTTCTAATGGAAGATCCTATCAGCAGCTTCCCAAGAACATGCTCTCATTTGCCAGAGAGGCTAAATGAAACAGGCCTTATCTCCTTCATGCTGTTTAACTGAAGAATTGACCAACACAGGAAAAACAACCCTAGTACAGCTTAAAAAGAATTTCACACAAACAGAGGACTAAGTATGTACACCTAGGTGTAACTTTCCATCTTCTACAATAACCCAGCTACTAGGACTTCCTTTTGTCCACTGAGATCCACTTCATACTCATTAGAAATCCTATCAGATGGAATGTTTTTGCACTCAACCAGCATGAACCCCTTGCACTATTCAGACAATTACCTGCATGCACAGTACCACTGTTTTCTGAAGATATGTTATTTACCTCTACTATTTTTTTCTTCCAGTGGTTTTGTATACAAAAAAGGGAAAGGACTATATAAGATGGATGAGATGTCTCTATGTTAATCTCTCCTAAACTAAGCCAGAAACACCAGAGAGATGTTTCCAATTCTTTTTAAATTAGAAGCATAGCCTTGGAGGATACTGTCACGTGTGTGGGTATCTTGGAGATAAAAGGGCATGTACAGATACTTTTTTTGCTGAAGTAAAAATATTCATAAATTATTATACTGGACTAAGAATGATTAAAAATATCCTCTCTGCAGCATTGCCTGTATTAATTTTACTTTTTATTGTTACTATTGCAATCATCATTCTTGTTACTAACAGTAAAACATTCATGTTTTCTTTTCTCAATATTTGGAACCAGCATTTCTCTTCATAACCTTCACTGGCTGGGTATCCATGTACCATAATTATGTTTAATACTATCTTTTTTAACATCACAATCAATTGTCATGGAAATGACAATGGTTTACAATAACAATCATACCATTTTGACTTCACAGCAAGAATATGAGATACAATCTGACAGTAATAAGAAGCTGAGCTAACTCAACCCTTGGTGGCTAAATTATTATCTTTTGCAATTGTGAAAAATGTGTGTACAGTATTTGAATGGAATGTACAGTATCTTGGGAAGCTTTTGTTTTGAAGCAGCCTGCCCTACTACCCAGCACTATCAGAGACCATAGATGCAAATGTTCTACACCAGCGTCCCTCTTGCACAGAGCACAGGAATGTTAAAAGTGACAAGTACTTACATTTCACCATCACCATATAAACATCAATAGTGCAGATTGGAGGTTGGGGCAACCGCTCTCCCTTTTCCAAGAGGTCAGGGATCTCCCGAGTTGGGATTCCATCGTATGGCTTCCCACCAAAGGTCATAAGCTCCCAGATAGTGACTCCTAGACAGAAAAGAAGAGTGAGTGTTAATGTTTCAGGTCATACCACTCAGATTCCTTTGCAATTTCTTACAGCACAGTATTCTGGCCCAGTTCTGGACTGCAATCTCTTCTTCATTACCAGTGCCTGTAAAAACACTGAAGTCTGGTCTCCCATTTAAAAAGCTACAGAAAATGGTGAAACAGCACTTCATGTTAATCTTCAAAAGCAACTCCACCCATTTTTATTGGTGTAACAAGCAGCGTGATAGATCTGACGCACAAGAGGAAGGTCCAAGACAAATAAATGGTGGTAAAGTAAATGGATACAATAACAAAAGAATGCACTGTGCTCTTTTATCATATCAAAAGGGAAAATGAAGGGCTGATGTACTCTATTATCTTAACGGTAAAAAGTGCAGATGTTCTCTAACTTAGAGCATTGATTTTCCACAAAGGTACAGCACAGAGTAACATTATGTCATTGCCTTTGCCTTGTAAGTCATCCACAGCCTCTTGTATTACTTTTTTCCTTAAATCACCTGGCGGATTTGGATTTATGATAATGCTGTGCTACAAAGCCAGGTTTCTCTTTTTAAATAGCCATAGGATTTGTTTTGGCATCAGAGCTGGAAATAAAGACAATATATCGTAAGTAACAGAATTTGTCCCCAAACAAAATCTTCACTATTGAAAATACTGCTCTCACACCAGTTTCTTTAACTTCTATTTTTATTGCAAAGGTCATTTTAAACACACCTCCAGATCAGTAACCTTATTTTGCCAGCTGTCATGCTAATGTGAAAGGTGATGGGCAAAATTACCATATATATAAACCACATATTTATTTCACCCTCATTCACCTCTTTGTTGATATGCATAGAATCATAGGATCATTTAGGTTGGTAAAGAACTTTACGAGCAATAAGTCCAACTATTAACCCAGCACTGCTAACTCCACCACTAAACCATGTCCCCAAGTGCCACATCTATGTATCTTGTAAATACCTTCAGGGATGGGGACTCAGTCACTTCCCTGGGCAAAAGTGCTGTGCCAGCACACCAGTATAAAATAACAAAGATATTCAATAACTATAACTTGTCAATTGTTTTTGTCTTCTCCTTTCTGACTATAGATAATCTGGGCTTCCTGCACTTCAAATGAATTTCATAAGGGGGGGGTTGTATTTTTTCCTAAGTGATATAGGGCATATAGAATTTGAGGAGAAAGAGCAGCTTTACATGATTGATTTAATTTGCATATATTTTTCTCAGCTGAATAGAAGGCAGCAGCTAACCAGTCACAGCAGTGTCTTTTGCTGCTACCCACAGGTAAAAGTGAGTAATGAATAGAATTGTACACCTTCTTGTTTCAAAATTATATGGCAACAGGAAATGTGAATAGGAGTCCATAGCCCTAGATACTGCTGAAAAATTCCACTTATAAAGGTATACATGAGTTATTAGTAATATCTATACTGGATAAGCAGGCAGACAGCCCAGCAGATGTGGCACAATAGCTTGTCTGCATAACAATTACCAATGTTAAATGAACATCTCAGTTCTCAAATGTGACTTGTTTTTAGGGTGTGTGGAGTCTCCATGAGCTAACCGATCTAACCAATTCCCAGGTTATCTGTGAAATTAAATGGATGCTTGTTTTAGTTAGCTTGGAGTCTCTTTCTTTTCTCTCTCATGCTGTATTTGCTCTGTATTACGACAAATTCCCTTCTATCTGACTGTAGGTACAGAAAGTCCCATAAGCCTGAATATGTTTTTTTGACATTCATGGCTTTTAGAGTTAAGATTTTCAAAGGACTGCAGAAAATTATGACCTGCAGCTGTATTTTTATGAATCTGTAGCTAAGCTGAAAGAGGCCTTCTTGTGTCATAACAATCACCCAAACAGCTACCAGACCAGGCCTTATGGCAGTCATCCCAGCAGGGACATCATATTTTAGTGAGCAGGGGAGTAATGCAGGAGACAACTATTGCTGTTTAGAGTTACACATTAAAAACCAAACCAAACCCAAATGCACTGGAATTAACTCCACTAGGAAAAGAGAGTATCTTTAACACAGTAACACAACTTGGTTTAATGCTTTCCAAGAGACAATTTTTTTAAAGTAATCAGATGAAGATTTACCATAGCTCCAAACATCACTCTGATGGGTAAATTTCCTGTAGTGTATGCACTCCAGAGCCATCCACTTAATTGGCATCTGTGGAAAGACAAGAGAAATGTAATCTTAAAATAACAATATTAAAACAGTACAGAGAGATCCTGTATGTAAACATCAGCTTCCTCCCTAATTCCTTTTTCAACTGCAAGCTGAAAGAAAAGCAGCACTATCCAGCATAGGAAATGGTTGTTCCTGCCCTCTAAATTGGGGCTTTGCCTCATAAAACATACAGAGGTGAGAAACACAATCCAGTTATCCACATTACCTCTTCTACCACCCAAATTTTACTGATTCAGATGTAATGGAAAAAAAAGGAACAACTCACCTTTGCACCCTATCTGTGTAAAGATGGGACCAACACAAAAATTACACCTAATTCCCCTAAACCTAAAGAGCAGCAGAGATGGTGGAACACAGAAGCTCTTTTGCCTCAGCAGTTTGCAAACCCAGACACTGTTATTTCAATTGCTCTCTAATGAGGCTAGCTAATAACACAGCGTTCATAATACTTCACAGTCCACATAATCATCATCAGGGTAAACAGGCAATGGGGACAATTTACAGTGCTTCATTTCTAACTCCTAATATTCGTTAGGAACTCAGCTCTCCCAGTTCTCCATGTCATTACTGCAGCGAGGGAAGGTGTTCGTGTAAGAAGTCCCAGGTTAGCCTCCGGCTGTGAATCACCCCTGGGAGGAGCTCATCTCTTCTGACAGAGCAGTGTGTGTAGGCAAACACAAAGCTAGGTTTGGCATAAGGGTCTGCCCTTCTGAGTTTGTGTCAAAATGAGATTCATGATGTTTCCTACTCCTGAGCTGTGCCTGTGAGGAACAGTCTTGCAGTCCATTCACTTCTAATGGACAGAAACTTGACAGATTTTTACCTGGCATGGACTTGTATGGGTTGCCTCTAATTTGGAACTATGGAAAATGTACTGTAATAAACCAAAGAGATACGTAAGTGCACACAGAATCTGAACAGATGGTGGGTGTAAAAGCAGAGGATGTGTCTTCATTCAAACCCTTATGAAAATACCTTCCATGAAGTTGACTAATGAAGATAACCTATACAGTTCTGGCAAAAATAGCACTCTTTAATAAAGTTTGGCTTAGCATTTGCAAAGACAGTTCATCCTCCTCCACTAAACTCTGCAGAAGTATATCGCTTTCATTCCCACTAAATTCCACTGGGTCGTTCCAAATGTGAACAACTGCCGAAGAAGCAAAGCTGCATCGTTCATCATGGAATAACTCAGGTTGGAAGTGATCTTAGAAGGTCTTTAGTCCAACCTCAGGCTCACAGCAGGTTCAGCTATGAGATTAGACCAAGTTACTCAGGGCTTTAGCCAGTCTGCACTTGAAAACCTCTAAGGATGGAAATCACACCACCTCTGTGAGCAACGTGATCAACCACTTTGTTATCCTCATGGTGAAAAAGCGTTTCCTTTTATCCAATCTGAATCTGTCTTAGCATGCTCCCAATACAACTAGAAGCTGCAAACATTGTGTGGATTTCACAGGATGCTTCTCTGGAACTGGCAAGTAATACATGTGACATGCAGATCTTGCTCCAGAACTCCCAGCATAGTGACTGGCCTCACAAGTCCAGGACACCACCTAACACCTGGTTTGCAAGGACCAGCTCACTTTCTGTCATTCACCAGCTGCTGGAGGGAAGAGGCAGAGGGGTTACTGAAAGGGGCATTAGAGAACTCGAAGAATCAGAAAAACACTGCCAAAATTCCACCTCCCCTGCCAGGAAGTCTCCTTACTGGGGAAGAAATGGGAAACAGCAGTGACTCCTTTCAAGCTCTTCACCTCATTGACTGAAATGCCAATGTAATCCATGTGACAACATGCCCTGTCCAGGTCAGCAGCCACACAAAGGCAGCTGCCCATCCAGGAGAAAAGCACACACTGGCAGCAGCTGTTTGTCCCAGCCAAGGGCAGAAGTGAGCACAGAAAAACACAGATAGCAAGCAGCCATAAAGCAAACTGAACATTTAGGAAAAGAATGACAGGAGAGGAAGAATCCCTTGGGATTTTATGCAGGTTGAAATGGGGAATTTCAAGATGTTAGGGAGCTGCCAGCAGCAGTATGTACTTACAGCCTTTACTTACAGCCTTCGGAATTTTAGAATGCATTAATCTGAAGGCCTTAGAAATGAGGTGAGGCACTATATGGATGTTGTGCAGTACGCTCAAAAGTAATGTGTGAAAATGCCTGGTTTCAAAATTATCTCAAGCTAGCTTTTTAGTGGCCTGGCATTCAGCTTGGTATTGGAAACTTGGATTCAAGAAATAGCATTCACAGGCTTTTCCAATGTGATAGAAGAGGTTGCTCTTTGTTGATAATACGTAAACTCTCATAAGCTACAAATACAACCATGTTCTGTGGCCTCCCTTTTTGTTTTCTGGAAAATTAGCTGCCTGGGAAAATGGGACTGCAAGTTACTGAGGTCCACACTGATCAGAGAAAGGGGCTTGGCAGGAAAGCCCTAGAACATCCATCCCTCACTGAACTAACTTCAGAAGTCTTCAAAGCAAGACTGAAAATGGAGCATATGAACAAAACCTAATTCTGAGTGTTAAAACTCTTCAGACAATTATATTTTGGCACCTGGAGAAGCTCACTGAGTAAAAAATGAGCAGCTTTTATGTGTGCTGTCACAACACAGTTGTTCTAGCAGACCGGGCTTTGCTAAGTCACTGACAGACTTTCTTACACAGATAATAGTCCCGTAGGTATACAGTGCCCTGAAAAGTAACTTCAGGAGGTTTGTTGCAGTGTGATATATTTACTTCCAGACATGTTCAGTACTCACCTTCCCTCCATCAGCATTGTACTCCTTTTCATCCCCTTCCAAAAGCCTGGCCAAGCCGAAGTCAGTGATCTTCACATGGTTTGGCGATTTCACCAGGACATTACGGGCTGCCAAGTCCCGATGGACAAGTCTCCTCTCTTCCAGGTACATCATTCCCTGAAGGACAAAGAACAGTGAAATAATGAGTCTTACATGATTTTTTAGAACTCCTTTTCACTGGTGACATGTGAAATGTTTGGTTCCCTTACTAGTATTCACCATAAGAAAATGGCCTAGAGGGCAGAAGTTCAACACTGCCCTTGCTCTGAGCAGGAGATGGGACTAGAAGGCTTTAGGTTCCTTCCAGTGTGAAGGACTCTGTAAGATTCTATGGTAACTGCCAAAGGAAAACAAGCAACAAAACCCCACACAGATATCTCCTTTGCGCCAGCAATTTTAAAATCTGAAAATGTGAGACAAAGAAAAGAAACATTACTGCTCTTAATTTTTTCAGACAGGAAATCTTAAGACCATAAAAAATAATCAATTCAGGCAGAGCTCCACAGAAATTAGGCCAGACTGAGAAACAATCCCAGCTCTGCTATATTCCAGGCAAGTGTCTGCAATTCAGGATGAGTTTTCTTATCCATCTCCAAATGCTTTTAAGTTGGACACAAATTTTCACTACCCTCAGTGGATTAGAAGGAAAACACTTCTTTATTCCAAGTTCTGCAACCCACTTGCCTTTTCACTCCTTTAAAGTTTTGCATGTAGTGTTATAAGAAGACACTAGATCAATGGCCATTTTTTTTTCATGAGCATAGATATTCTGTTAGAAGCACTTTTGTTAACAAGCCCATCCAGCTGCCTTTAAAGATAAGGTAACAAATACTCAAGCTGCCTGGGCTTAACCTTATTCTTACTCTGATGAGAGCCTAACCATCAGTATGGAAGTTTACATGATGCCTTGTGACACTGAGATGAACACCAAAGCTTGGCCTTATTAATTATATGACACATGAAGGATAGTCAGGCAGGATTACAAGCCTGTAATTTCGTTAAAAGGAATTTATGACATAACCATCATTATAAGAACCTACAGATGAAATTACACACTTGATAATTACCCTTAAGGTATATCTGTTCATATATTACCTCTGCATATTATATATGGTAATTTTTTAAAAGTCATTGCTGAATACTGAAGAGATCATATTATTCCATAACACAGATGATAATTCATAGAGTCACAGGGAGTGATTAAAATAACCAGATTAGTCAGTCTCATGGGCTGGATTTTATTCCCTTTCACAGCATAAGAAGCTCACATGTACCTATGCCCATACATACCAGGACAATTCATATGGGCACTCATAGTCACTGGGATGGAATGTAGCCCTTTCTTGACAGAAAGTGGATGTCTTTACAAAAAGCATCAAGTGGAGCTCTGAACTGCTGAGACTTTTAGGTGAAAAAAATCAGTGCAAAAACTGCTAAAAGGTTTGAAAATCTGTGGGAGAACATTTGGCATAAGCACTATTTCATTGTTGATGTGGTAGGCTTTGCTGCAGTCAACATGAAAGTGGTTTGAAAGGGGACAGAGGGACTCTGGCATAAAGAAAATGGAATTCTTTGTTAAGAACACTGCTAGTTGAAGCAAACACACCCTCTTGCCAATTGCAAATCAATACTTGTAGCTGTAGAACATCAGAACTGTAATTCTTTGCAAGCATTTTATTTTTTACACCAAATTAAAACCTGTAGAAAAAGGACAAATAAATCTCACAGCTCAAACAATCATGAATCACACAACAAACGCACCATGAAATCAGAAGCACCATGACTTAGCACAAGTGCCATCTGAAGAAATCCAAGCAGAAAAAGACAACGCAATCAATAGCAATGACACTGTGTAATGGATGAAAAACAACCACAACAATGGCCCTGTAAAATTCAGGTTAGGAATTCATGTAAATCCTGTTTCACATCTCTAATACTGAACCATAACCAGAAAGGTCTTCCAGGCAGTGTTAACATTGCTCTGGGAAACCGGAGGACTACAGCAATCTCCCAGTCTCATGTCCCTCCCTTTCACCTGGGGATCTTGCAGCCAGTCTGCTGAGATGCGTGCAGGTAGGTGTCAACCAACCAGTCTGGACATGCTTCAGAAAGCTGCTGAGAGAGCACCATGCTCGTGCTGTGTTGGGCTGAACAGTGCATGCAGGTACACAGGGCTTTGCAGGCTTTGTGGAGCAGCCTCTGGCCCTCAATTTGCTGAACTTAAAGTAATTCTAATCTTCAGGGTCATCTCTCACATATCTAAAATGATACCAGGTCTTTGCATTTTCTGAAAGTGCTGCCCTTGAAGTCAAGGCTGCAGTCATGTGCAAACAGACAGGCACCCTTGTGCTTCCCTCAAACACTTCTCTCCTGCAGCTCACAATCTCTTCTTCCACTTTCCATGGCATTAAGCACCTCTCTTTAGTCTTGCATCTTCCCTGCAAAAGAGCTCCTCCCTGAACAAAAAGTCTCAAGGTGCTGCTGACACTTCATTTCTACTTAGCTTAGGAAATATCCCAAATATTTAGAATGAACAGAAAAACATCATAGATTTAACTTCCAATATCCTTGGTCAAAATTCTCAATACTTCAGAATCAGGCAGGGAGAAAAGAAAGGTCCAAATCTGTAAACAGACATTTGTATGCACAATCTGATGAGAATGCAAGAAACCAGAGGATTTGATGGTACAATTCTGTTAACATCAGAATGGATTTGGCCCAAATAAAACAGTCGGTTTTAATAGATTCATTTCCACCTACCAGCACTAAAATGATACTATGATATTGCAGATTTCTTTGGGCAGAAATGAAGAAACAGAGTTTCTATCTCATTGAAATCAAAACAGATGATCTGTACCAATGCTTTAGCCTCCTGTCTTTAGCTAATGATAGATGGATGGCAAGGAATCCAGAAACATCCTTCACTGAAAGAGTTAAACAATCAAACCTTCAATCGTGCCTCCTTGGTCTTATTTACCTTGTCTACATATTTAATTTCCAAGCATTTTTTAAACATGTAGGCTAACACTGCAGGATGTTTCACTGTTTATTCTACTCATTCATTTCAATCTTGTGTTATTATTTAATATCATCTTAATAAGACTAAATTTTATTCAATCTAACCTCATTTTCTTACAAACTTGAAAGATGAATCATCACCAACCTCAATACTGCTCCTAACCAATACCACACTTGGATTTCTTTTTCACCCAGAAAGGGTAGAAATAGCTGTTTGTGTACTGTTGCACTTAGAGTTTACTTCACCTCTGTCAAACAAGCTTCTTGGTTTTTTTTTTCCCACCTGTATTATCTGCAAAGCTAGAAACAACCCACGTAGGGTTTACAGCTACAAAAACCTCTGCAGGTCCATGATGTGCAGAGATGCAAACCCTCTTTGGAATACCCAGTGTAAACATATTTGATTTTCCTGATACTATACCAACAAGTTTTAAAAATGGACAGTGGAAGTATAAGTGAAAAGGCATATATATATGTATATATTTTCAATAAATGAGATAATAGAAGCAGACTGAAACCAGTCTAAAACCAGGAATCCTACACTCGTCACTGCAGCAGTACTGTCTAAACATATCCTATGCCAAGAATCATCATTTGAAGGCATTTTTGAACCTGGCAGGAAAAGTGCTCTATGTTCATCTCTAATCTTTTTACATGACACAGAAGAATGATAACAAAAACCCCTCCTCTCTCCATTACACAGCTGGTGCCATCAGCACCCAACAGGCCCATGATCAAGTACCAACAGGGCAATTTATAAGTTACAAGGCAAAACTACAAGTGACCCTAGACTGTGACAATGGAAAAAGATCTGTTTGTAAAAAGGAAACTTGAAAGTCCAATCCAAAAGACACTATGCTGTGCCATTTGTGGTGTGATCTGTGAGGCTGGGGAAATGAAGTGCCCTTCAGGAACTGTCCAAATTAGAGCTATGCAAATGCCATATAATTATCAAAGTATAAAATGGCCAGATCATAAGAAACTCCATACTTTAATATATGTATTAGAACATTCACAACAGGGTGAGACTTTTATGCTGAAACCTTCAAGAGGAAAAAGTTCAACATTAAGCCATTAATGATCAGTTGTCCCATTATCTCTGAACCCAGATTCATCTCACACAAACACAAGAATCAGGCATGACCTACCTGTCACTGATACTTCCTCATCATAGTTATGACAGAGGTCTCCTCACAGAGAATGTCAGCAGAAATGCAGTTACTGCTAGGATCCCTTAGCATAACATCACTCCAAATCAGTGCCTAATACTATCAAGAAGTCAAACAGCCATTGCAAACAGCTAGAACACAGACCAGTTGAGGAAGTCCCTTTGGAACTTCAGGATGAGTAAGAAATACCACTTCATTTTTCACAACTGGCCTCTTATCCTCACCTAGTACCAGAGTCACTATAGCTGTGCTATATGGAGCTTTATTTAGACGTACATAGCAGTAAAACTGCCTGTAGCCTGGATCCCTTCTACCCGCATGATATGTAACTGTGAGCGTGTAAATTCTCCTTTCAGAAGTAGACACAAATGCCCTTGCCAGGCTTCAACTAGTGTTAAAGGTCTTTTATTCTTGCCTACACAATTACTAACCTGCCCTGCCCACATGTTTATACATTTCACACAATGCTTGCAACAGCACCAAGGAAACTAATAGCAGTGCTGAGGGGTAGAATAATAAGCCAAGATGGCTATGTTCAAAGAGGGGAGGTGGACAGGAAAGATGTAAGTGGCCACTAGGAGCTTAACACCAGGAAAAATTTCCTGCCTGTCACTTTTCAGCCTCGATAGTTTTCTGTGTAATAGCCAGGGTGAAAAGAAAATCAGCAGTTCTACTCGCTGAGGTGAATCCTGCTCTCAACCCATCAGTTCACTCTCAGAGCTGGCTTAAAAATAACAGAGAACAAAAATTACCTTGTTGAATAGACCAAGTTAGTCATTAAGAGCTATAAAAGAAGAAAGTCTTTCCAAATTTTATTGTGAAGTGTTTGTGAAGTCTCTGGGACTGTAGAAAGACAGATTAGGTATGGGCAGTTCAGGCATGGTCAGGTAGGCTCATGCCTCATCATGAGATAACATGTGGTGGCAACAAGCTGAAATGGGACAGTGGAAAGGAGATTTTGTGTCAAAAATCCATGGGAGGAGAGAAGACAGGGAGATGGGACACCTTTCTGATCCTTCCGAGCACTGAATCGCAATAGAAAGTATCAAATTAGGCTCATAAAGTATTAGGGCTTCCAGAGCTGCAGACATCTAAAGGTGGGCTGGGGGCAGATATAAAAAAGGGATTTTTTTAAAAAAGCAAAATGAAGCTTTTCTGGGAAGTTACAGGTTTGTCCCCTGAGATCTCCTGCCTTTAAGACATGGTCATAATTTGCTGTTTTCTGACTTTACTACCAGTGTTATTTTCTGTTGCTGTCATTTGTCTCCCAGTTCCTAGGGCGGTTTCTGAGCACAGCCTCCATTTGTACAGCTCAGAGTGTAAGAGCTGCATTCACTTTACTGAACTGTTCAGAGTCCCACCTCCCCACTGAGGATGCTTCTGTGTTTGTTTCATGGGTGGCAGCTGTCATTCAGGTATGTTCAACTCTTGGAACTGCATGAGCCTTGTCTGAAAGCTCTTCCCATTAGGTGCCTGTACCTCATTTCCAGGAAAAAAAGGTATTTATTATTCAGGATAGATTTAAACAGGTATGCAAGTTATTAAATCCAAAGTCCCTTTGGAATAATTACCAGAGGTGAACTGAAGTGTGTTGAGTCACTAACTGAAGTATATACATATGTCTTTGCATGATGCAAGACATCATTTTGCAACACAATTCAAGTTAAAAAGAAAGTACAAAAACCTTCACCTGCCTCAGCAGACAGCAGATAATCCTCTTTTTTTTTCAGTAGGACTTTTTCCTGTAGTCTATAATAAACATTATCTCCCTAAATAGAGGGAATGTTGATGTTATCCCATGCAGAAACGAAGAGCAGCCTGCCTTCCACCCACCAAAGCCAGCACACATGGCAGACTCATCAAACGGGTACGAGAAGGAAGAATATTTCAAGTCCAACTCAAATCTCACAGACATTAATCCCCAGCCTTGGAGACTGCTCTCTTTTCATCCTAATAACTTGAGGCTAGCTTAATAACAGGAATCACTACAGAAAGCCTCAAATGATCATCTTTTTTCCCACTTACCCCATGGAAAAAGTATAATTTTACCTGGGGCTAAATATGCTTTCAAGGAAAACGCGGTGCCCTTTGTTGTCAGGAGCAACCTGCATCATCTAAGTAGCTGTTACTCCAGAGATAGCTGTGGGAGGGAAAAACTGACACTGCTCTGAAATACACTGACTCAGCTGCAGAGGTGTTATTTGTTATGTAGGTCTGCTTGGGAGCTGGGACTGGAGGTCATCTGCACAGCCGAGGCAAAGCAAAGGATGCTAACAGTGCAAAGCTGCCAGACTGAGCTGGGGACTCACACCTTGTGCTATGCACCACGTGAGCTGCCAAGGCTGTCTGAAAATGTCCAGAGCTCTGCCCACTCCATTAAAGCTGGCAAGGGAGGCTCATTCCTGCATCCAGGGCTGTGGTATAACTACAGATATTTAGGAGTTAATTTCCCATTTATATGGGGTAAGTTAATACCTCTCTCTTTGGTAAAGGGTAGACAAGGGAAAGCGTATGCGAAAGTAATGTATTTCTTCCCATCTACTGTTCCCTTGACTAAGCATGTTCTCACTTGTGCTCCCCCCCCTCCAAAACCTGATTTATTGCACTGCTGAGCTATGGCCCAAGACATAAAATTAAAAAGATGCTAAGGCATAACAGGTCAAAACAAAGTCAGAAAGCAAAAGGAAAGGGAA
>NW_009918768.1:224697-247387 GCF_000696875.1 Nestor notabilis
GTAAAGGTTAGATGAGAATTACAGGGAAAATCCAGGCTACTCCAGTGACAGGTGATTCATAAAGGGAGGAAGGATAGAAAGACATGAGAGGAGAAGCAAGTTCATAAGCTTAGGACATTTCAAGGCTTAACTGGACTGAGCAGACATTCTGATGGGCCCAGACCCACTGTAATGCTAAATTAAAATCTCAGGAGTGTCTTCTAACATCTGCAAAGCACAGAACTCTTTGGTTCATAATTCCGAGGTTGTGGTGTCCTTAAAATGAAGCTCTCTATCCTGGGTGGATGTTGAAGTTCCTCGGGCATCACCAGAAAGGGAGTTTGTTCCACTGTCATCATCGAACATGTCCTTTCTCTGAAATCCTGGGAAGAGTATGAATTGTTTACCTGGCTCCCTCAAATTATGCAGATATCTAGATTAGATGGTGCTGAACATAAAAAGTTTGTGAAGTGCTTCATGTTCTTCTGATGATAGATGTTACATAAACATTAAGCAGCATAAGCAGTGAGATGCAAAACAGGTATTTCAGTACTGCCCATACTGCATGTGCCTCCGAGTTCTGGTCCCACATATAGTCACATCTGTGCAGCTGTTACCTAGGCTGTTTAGGACAATAGAAAAATTAAGACATTTATTCCTACGTATGAATTCCTGAGGGAACTGAGGAGTTGTATCTGATCTCCACTTTGCAATTAACTCAAGACTATTGCCACAGTGCTGTCCTTAGGACAGCTGGGTGCAGGTGCTCTCCTATGCCATATATAGTGCCTTTAATGGGCAAACTGGCTTACATTGGCTGTGTTACCACTTCAGTCAGGCAAACTGTCCCAGCCTCCCAGGCTCTGTGAACACAGGCTACATTAGTCTCCTGCAGTACCTTCTCCCTATTCCCAAAGTGTTCAAAAGGACAGGGACATGCTCCTATAATCTCTGAAGAAAATCACAGCTCAGCTTACAGTACTCTGCCTAAAGAGGTGAGAGACGTAATAAATGTATCACCAGTAAGGACATGATAACCTGGGAAGAGCTTTGCAGCTCCTCTCATACCCTCACTAGGCCAACATAGATGCAATGCACAAATATATATTGCAGCAGAGACAAACCAAGAGACGTTCTGGCCCTCTAATTACTGCACAGGACCAAGAGCTGTAATAGGAAAAACTTTATTAAAGACAGGGACTCCTGGTTAAAGGGTCACCCCCAACACTCTGATAAAGTACTTAGCATCTGATGCCTCCCTGCTCGCTCTGCAGTGTCTGCTTCTCACAAAGGCTTCTGAAGGTCAGTGCACAAACCAGTCAGGTGTTTTCAAGAGACTGTCCTCTGGGTGCATTGCCCCATGTAGGAGGAGAAAAAAGCAAGGCAGAAGTCTACTGTATTAGAAAAAGATTGGTTAGACTCAGATTTCTGTTCCACTGCAGGGACACCCTTCCCAAGACATACCACAGGGCCTGGGCCCTGTCAGTCAGAATTTAATGCTTGCTGTAGCCACTAATGCTGACACAGCTCACCTTTGTCCAGGAAGCACAGAAGTACTTGGCACAGTTTTGGCTGCAACTGCAGCTATGTGTTGTCGACACCTGTTTCTGTAAAAGAAGCCTTTAAATAAGAACCAACTGCCTAAATAACAAACTTATTACTGCAAAACTCTCCTTGCTGGGCAATAAACACTCACTGCAAAGGAACTACAGTTAAGAGGCTGGCAGGAATACAGCCCTTATGACAAAGACTGCAAATTACTGTTTCAAAAGCAAATCCTAGTAACCTGTGCCAGCAGGAGGAATATACCTATCCTCTGTTTTTGGGAGTGCTCAGAGACTCCAGGTTTCAGCTCCCAGTGGATCACATACTCCTGGAAAGTGTTTGATGCTTTTCAAAGTGGCAACCAAAGAGAGAAGTATCTGCACATTAACGATTTGAAAGGGCTTTTTGAATGCTGTTCTTCTCTCTTAGATTGCTTCATCTCCTTCCTCTGAAGAGGCTGACAGGCTGAATGTGTCCTATAAAGGAGGTCCCAGTGCAACTTTAACACTGGAGCTGTAACCAGTGCTTTCTTAATATTCTGTAGTTATAAACTGCCCACAAGGGAGATAACTTGGCTTTCATGAAACAAAGCCTTTAGAGAAGCCTGTGCTTGGAAGGCCAGCAGCATACTAAACAAGGGGCTGCCTTTCCTCCATCCCAGCCCCTGACCTCTTGCCAGTACAATTACAATTGGGAGAGTACACTGTGTAGTGCATTCCTTCTATCCAAGAAAGTGTATTTAAAATGGGTTACTTCTGCTCCTTAGGCAGGCGATCAATAGAGATGTGGACTGCAATAAGTACAGAGGTGTCTGTGGGCTGCAGCACTTATCCTCTGTGTCTCTTCAGAAATTAATTAAAAATCAATGAAGTGTGCAGCCTATTAATAAGGAACCTCCAGATTAACAGATACAAGCTCAGCCTTGCCTCAGGTTCAGAACAAATGCAGTCCCAGTGCAAACACATTAGACATTCTCCAGCACTTCAAACAATACCACAAGAACTGTGACCTTTCATGGCTATGCTCTGCATCTGGCTGAACTGCAATATTCTCAACTTTATGCACCCTTAATAAATTCTATGCTATTTGTTTCAAGTTGGTTAAATGGGATAACTTGAGGTAAGCATTTACAGGCTTCATGGTTACTGTGCTGGCTTTCTAGAAAATGGCCTTATGACAAAACAAAATCACCACCATGAAGATGGGATGCAGCAGACATCTGACAGGAGGATCAGGGCACTTTGTAACTCGTGGAGGTCACTCTTGGGATTTAGCAATAACTGACAAGTTCACTTATCTGGCTTCTTCAACAACAACCTGAAGACTGAATGTTGCAACCTGATGAATGCTTAATTTCTGTGAAAGATGGAATTTGCCTGGGTTTAAAAGCAGCTGGGCAGGGGCTAGAGAAAGGCATTTTTGTTGCTGGTTTCTGTTGGTCAGGACCCTCAGCCCTAGTAACCCTCAACAGCCCAGCAGTGTTAGCATGCAATGCACAAAATACAGAGCAGCTTGTAATACACCTAGAGCTGCCAACCCAGGTAAGGGCTTCTGCTGAGTAAAGAACAGCACACACCCATAGAAAGAGCTTTCCCTTTCCTTCCAGGAGACAATATTCTAATAACACACACCCTCTCCATATGTTAATAAACATAGTAATATCATAATAAATAAAACATGTAATAAAGAAAGCTGTGCTTTAGAAGGAGAAAGGTGAAATGACGTGCCCAAGATCATTGTGTTGGGACAGAGGCAGGACCTGCTCCAAGGTCTCAGGAATCCCTGGTCCAATGCAACCCTTAATTACTAACCCACCCTTTCTAGGCAGTTTTCTTGCGAAATAAGTACTGACCCCATAGCAGATAATAATTTTCCACTGGAAGTGCACCTATAAAATGACATGTCATGCACTGGATGCATGGATTTCCCAGTGTTCACCTTATGCTGCATGTCATGATAATAAAAACCTGTGACAAAGCAGGTCTTTACTGTTTTCTATGTGCTTGGCTGGATCAGATGAGACAGTAGTTTTGGACAGCTGAACTTTCTATTCTCCCCTTCTCTTGGGCAGAGCCATCAAGCATAAAGGGAACACTGAGGTGGCTGAATACTACCTTGTGTGTTCAGATGAAAGTCCTACAAGAAGAGCACACAGCAGCTCTCTGCTTTACAAAAGACAAAGAAGTACACAGTTCCACTGATCCCCCTGAAATACTTGAGACACAAAGTTTTTGACCTCAAGACACATGTTCCATAGGGCACTTTTGGTCCAATTAAAAGCTTTCAGCATTATCTGTGTTCACCTTAAATTACACATGGATGATTTTCTATTCTCAGCATACAGCATGACTGGGGCTGAATTTCTGAAGTAGGCACCTTTACTTGAAAGATGCCCTTGAAGCACACACAGCTTCAGGCCTCTGTCTGACCACTTCAAATAAAATCCTTTCAGTGTAAATAGGAATACAACAGCACAATGGAAGCACTGCTCCTAGAAACCACCGCTTTCACAAGCTCTTCCACTGCAAGGGCCACTGGGCTCTGCAGGAGAGAAGTAGAACAAGGACATATTTACACTCTCCTGCTCCTATTTTCTTCTCACGTGAGCAGAACAAGCAGTTGGTCTGTATGACGGCTTCTGCTTAGGACTGCAATATTGTTCTACAAAAGAAAATGTTCTGAATTTATTCTAAATGCTTTTGATACTCTGATTCAAGAGAGTTCTTGAATAAATTAAAGCTTTGAACTTCCAAACTCTGTTGCCACTAGGTTTCTGAGCACTTCTTACAAACCCACATCACAGGTAACCATAGTTACCTATTTCATACTTTTTTTTTTCCCCCCTTTTCTAATTGAGAAGCTTATGACAGCTGACAGAGCAGGAGAGGCCATACACATAAACTGAGTGTGCTAGCTGATAATGGCTGGAGAAACCTGCTAAATAATCCATTAACCTTATTCACTAAATCCAGATGAATGCTAGAGCAGGATGAGTGGAAGGCAGAAATGTGGTTTCAAGAGACACATTATTTCCCCCCAGCTAAAACGTCACATTATTATTAATGGTTCAGAGCATTGCTGTGTTGACAGTGAGAGCCCACAGACTGTGAGTCAAACTGCCACTGTGCCCCACTAGTTAAGTGTATTCAGTCTGAATACCCTTTAGTGTGTGTGTGTGTGAATGTGTGGTTCATCATTAAATACAGCCTGTCACTTTTTTCTTTTCACTTCATGATGCTGAGGAGGATGTTTATAACACAGATAATTTATCCAAGAATATATAAAAGGTCCATAAGCTCCTTGAACATATGGAAACAACAGCCAGTCACTTTGCGCTGGCAATGGAAGGGACAGCTGAGCACTGCCCACTGCACTGTGGTGCACAATCCGTCCCCTTCCCTGCTCCTCTGTACTTCAGCTCAGCTCCATCTAGACAGTCACACTGACTCCACGGAGATGTAGAAGATGACAAGGACATAAAATAACCAAGATACACTGAGAATTCCCATCCCTGGCAGTGTTCAAGGCCAGGTTGGACGGGGCTTGAAGCAAACTGGTCTATTGGAAGGTGTCCCTGACCGTGGCAGGGGCATTGGAACTGGATGAGATTCAAGGTCTCTTCCAACCCAAACCAGTTTGGGATTATATGATTCTAGGTGGGGATAATGCATCCAAGGCCATGTTTTGACAAGCCCTCACATTACTTTGTTACAGGTTACTCACACAAAATACAGCATAATTCTACCTTTATGGTATATGGACTCAGATAATTATGGAGCACTGACTGCAGTATTATTTTGTGCTCTACATTGGTTCATTCATCCTGCAAAGTGGTTCTACAGTTTTACCAAGGGATCACAATCCTACACAAAGGAGAAACTACTTTTGAAGTCATAAATGCTTAAAAAGAAACCTTCATTATATCCTCAAAACAAACCTGATTCTTCTTTTTGCCTAGATCCCAGCAACATCTGAATGTGATTTGGCTCAAGATTTCAAATGCCAAATTAATTCTGAAGGTGAATCCAAGCACTGGAGGTTTCAGTTCCCAAATCTGAAAAACTTCTTAGTGAGTGAGAACTGTTTTAATTGATCTCTGTACACTTCCCAGCTCCAGCAAATACTTCAGTTTCAAGCTGTCTCTGGAGCCATGGATGCCATGATTTATTCGAAAAGAAAGAAGAAGACTCATGACCTTGACATCTCAAGATTTGAGCATGTGGGTGGGTGAATACATTGGTAATGGGAGCTCCTGAGCTGAAACAGGTGACCTGAGGAGAACAAAGAGGAATCAGGGCAGGTGTATTTCCACTGATACTAACATTTCAAGCATCTTAAGACTCAATTCCTGATTCACTGAACTTAAAGGGAGTTTTTCCCTTAATTGCAAATGGGGCAGGTTCGAGCCTTCAGTTAGTGCTGCTATCACTGCACAGCACCCAGCTGGAGCATCCAAAGCATGTTGGAAAGGTTTTTAACCACTGGCAAAGTAATTCACTGGGAGAAAAAAGGCAACCTAATACTCTGGGCTTCTCTAAAATCCCAAGTCTCTTTGAAAAGACTCCCATCTGACCTTTCTCCCCAGGTAGGAACCCAGTGCCTTTTTGTCTTGCACTCTAAACAACAGCCATGAATTTTTCTATGATTTACAATGACAAACTGCTAGCTCTGGCTATAGAATATGAGTGGGGCATTGCCTGGATTAGCCAAAGGCATTTTAACAGGAATCAACTTCCTCCTCCAACCTGTGACCAAGACATTCTGGGGACTGGCTGCTATCGCCCTGCCTAAGAAGTTGTTCCCATTCCTCCTGTGGTTCTGCAGCAGCATTTCCATACTCAGACTATTGCTCCAGCACTGCTGATTTGCTATGTAGCCACAAGTGGTTTTGCTAAATCACCATATAGACACATGAACCTTCTTTTTCTTAGTATCAAAATGAGAAGATTCATAAGCGAAAGGGTCTGCTAGTAGTAAAATAATTTCAATGACTAGAAAAGTCTCCTGTTGTTTTTGGTTCATTTGGATCAGATCCAAACATAGGAGGAATCTCTGAGCACAATTTCCACATGTCTCTTGGCTGGAATTTTTCAGTCTTACCTCTGTCTCTTGGCTGCTTCATTCACAGTTACTTCCCTCTCTCTTTTAAACTGCCTAGATACTTCAAAGACTCAGCTGTAGAAACTCACCATTTCCCCAAGGACCCAATCATGCTGCCTTTTTTTTCTCCTTTTCAATTAAAACTAAGTGCCACCAGGCTTAAAATGGTTCCGTGTCTTGACTGAAACCCACTGATTAAAACATAGGCACAGGCACAACATGACCCCAAACAGAAATACCTTCAAAAGGTCTTTACAGCAGGGTTCTTTAGGAGCATGGCAAGGAGAATCAAGTTACTGAGGAAAGCATAACAAAATCAGGTCAATAAATGCTGCACAGTTGCCATGTAATGGAGTGTAATGGAAAGAACAACTTTTCTAGAGGCACTAAGATCATATACAGGTACCTATCAACTAGCACACACAGCA
This sequence comes from Nestor notabilis, assembly GCF_000696875.1. NCBI lineage: Eukaryota > Metazoa > Chordata > Aves > Psittaciformes > Psittacidae > Nestor > Nestor notabilis. The sequence continues at coordinate 231,750 of NW_009918768.1, forward strand.
CAGGTCATATGTGCACCTCCAATCCCAGATTCTGGAAATATTAGAATTCATGTATAAATTTCTAGCCAAGCACGTACAGAAAGAGTGGTACTAACAGCTTCTCAGCATCTACACTGCATCTGCTAAAAGTCATGCCAATGGGTTGGGATGGGATGCAAAGACTGCAATTCTATTGTATCACAAGAGCTCAGAAATGACCATTCCCTGTTTTCATTTGAATTGACATTTACTCTTTTTGGGTTTGTTTTTTTTTTTTTTTGGGCACTTCATGTACTTTTAGCTTGGCTCCCTAGGAAAGCAGGCTGGTGCCATTGGGATTGTGCACATTTATCTTTTTATTTGTCCCTCTCTAATAATTTTTGATGCTTTTGACTGTTTCCAGCCTGATTTGTCTCAAAAGTTTTGCATTCTTACGAGTTTCCTGAAAGCAGGTAGGCAAGGAGAGGAGAAAGACTCTAACAGTTTCCCTGCTATTGTGATCACAGTCTTTCCTGGGCACTAGAGACTCCATATAAGAGAGAGATGTTATTGAGGATACTTTAACTAGCACTAGGAACATATTAAATTCCAGATAACCTAATCATGAGACATAAATCATAGAAAACCAGCCCTCGGTAGCTCTACTACTCATAAACCTGCTTTTCTAAAGAGTTCCAGGGGGCCTCATTGATCACAAATTCCATGAAGTTCCCCCGCAGAGTAAAAAATGCAGCCTTATTCACATACACTTTGCTAGACTAAAACTAGGGTTTGGTGCCTCTACTCTGGGGAGCTGCAGACCAGCACACAACTACCCATGGGATGCTGAACCCTCTTAAAAATGAGCTGCTGAAGTACAGTAAAGGGCAGCTACAGAGACACTGGTTATGCGGTCAGAGAGCGCCTTTCTTCAGGAAAACTACTGAGTTCTGTCCTTCACATGGACATTTCTGTGACACAGTCTCATCCAACTTAGCTCACGAGGGGCTGAAGACTACCTGGCCTCAAACTTAAAATCGCTACGGTCCCCTGTATGGTGGTGTGTCCTATGGATAGTAGGTGTTCAGGAATGGGAAAGATACAACCAAGCACAGTTTCCCCTCCCTAACTGGGAGGCTGGAAGCACTAAGTAGGACATGCAGCTCAGGAAAGCCTAAACTGGATACATGTTGCAAAGGCCAAGGTTGGATGCAGTGCAGCTCTTTTAGCCTCACACTGCACACAGATACAGAGACAGCCCAGGTCTTAACCTGGAAATACCATAGCAGCAAGTCAGGACACTGCATCTGGACCTGACTGGTAACTCCTGTATGGCTCCCTATTGCACCACACAGTCCCACTTGCAGGTCACAGGTTCCCACTGACTAGTATATTCCTGCACCAATCTTCCAATCTGCAGTGGGGCTATGACCTGTAGAGCTTACTTTGAAGCAAGGATGACATCCCCAGACCACAAAAAGGCTTCTTGAAGCTTAACACAGACTAATTCACTCCTCTACAAGGACCTTGAAGCCTCTTCCAAACCAATGGAAAGCTTGCTTTTAACTACAGAGGGCTTGAGATCAGGAAATTTTTGGGGAAATAGGTACTTTCAACACTGAGCCCTCTCTGAACATCCCGATGTGTCACAATGATGCTGCAGGTGCACTGGTACCCTGCACTAACACAGAGGCAATCCCACTACGTGTACACCCAGGAAAAAAGACATGGTTTTGTTTTACTTTGCTGCCTTACCACTGGGATGCTGGGCAACCTGGGTGGCAAAAGAAATGGGAACAGGAGCTGGCAAGACTCTCTGAGACTGCCTGAAGGCAGGTTTTCTATGGCAGTCTCCCACATGGACTCTCAGCTGTTTAATAATGTGGTTGAGCCTACAGTGCCTTCTTTTTTTTCCTTTAGCAGGATTACTAATCACACTCTCATCTATCTCGATGCCTATTTTTATGAAACTCATACAAAGATAATATCTTTGAGACCTTTTCTCCCCTGTCAAATCTGAATAAATTCAACCAACATTTGAAAAGTTATTGCAAGGGAAAGTGAAGACAGACACAGAGATTGCAATGAGGCTCATTTCCATAGGAAAGCAGGCTAGGGCCAAAAAGTTTGAAGAAAACTCAAGCCCTCAGACATTCCTTTCTTTTAAAGGAAAATAACTTCCCTTCCCTTTTTTAAAGGAGATTTAAAAGAACCAACCAGCCCTGTCCTAAGGGGGAAAAGCCTGAACTACATAAATACACTTTGGGGCTTATTTTATGGATGGCAAACCTCACGTAGCTGATACTTCTCATGCGCTTCATCTGAACTGTGAGCTGTTGTTCAGGAGAGAGACTGTACTGGACTATCTTTGTATCCCAGACTGGACCCACTGGCACCTCTAGGCTGGCAAGCTTGGGCGGGATCCCTTTTTCTTCTTTCCAGAGATATCTCTCTGATCTTTCTATACGTGCAGCAATACTGTAATTCCCCAGAAGCCAGACCAGAACTAAGTCCCTCAGTACTCCAGAAGGTTCACCAATACACATACACTATGGATAGATTTCATGCCTTGTTATGTAGTGGAATTACAGCCAACATAACAGACACAATACTGCCAACCTCAAACACTGAAAAATCAAGGTGAAAAAACCCAAGATATTTACTTACTTAGTAAATTCTGAAACGAAAAATCCTTCAGGAGTTCTGTTCTTACTAGGGTGTACTTCAACCCTGTGTGCAGGCTCAACCATTCTTTTGCATTAAATGAAAGCAGAAAATCTCACAGTGCCGGACTGGAGCTGCAGTCTTTAGAACGTCCCGAGGAGTGATGCTTTACTACACAACCATTGGCAAGAGGGTGCATGTGCAAGAAGACATAGATAGAGAAACATCCCCAAACATCTGACTCGCAAACTTCTTCCTGAAAGGTCTAAAAGTTTAGTTCATCCTGACATCTATTATAATTCCTAGTGCAGTATTCATACTCTCAGTTTATAATGTACACCTCCTAGCCCCAAAGTCTAGGCAGCCTTCATCCACCAACCAAAATACAATCCCAGACCAATATTCATGTGTGTGTCCAATACAGCAGAGTCTTGGTATCTGTTGAACAAACAACAGGCAAAGCACAGTAAGCAACTGACTTTAGCAAACACCAAATGTTTTGGAAACATCATACTGTGTGTATTTTAAGTAGGAAGTTACTTTTTTGATGAAAGAATTAACAGTGGCGAAGGAGAATGGAGATAGTATTATTCCAGGAGCTGTATGAAACAACGGAACCAGCTTTCATTCAGTATGAGAGTGAGAAGAGATTCAGTCTGCTGAATGGATTAGATGGCTGAAGCAAGAGAGGCCACCCCAGGAGCCCAGCCAGGAAGCTCAGGTATCTCCTGCAGGGTCAAAAAAATAATTATGGAGTAAGGGAACTGCCTGAATGCCAACTGGATGTCCGTATGAAGCTAAAGGACGCTAAAGGATGTGCTAAAGTGACTTCTCCATATATTCCTAAATCAACTAACACTCATTAAGCAAAAACTTGAACACACAATCTCTTTGCTAGGCTCATGGAGACAGCAGAACAGATCTCGATTTTGGGCTGACGGGGTAAGTTGGTCATTACTGGTGTTCAATCTTAGTACAATCCCTGTGGTTCCAAGGCAAGCACACAAGACACTGTTCTTGGGAGAGTGGGACAAGAATACTTGTCAGAAACAAAAGGGACAACCACTTGAATATAAACAGCCTGAGCTGTCAAAATGTATGGGATTTCTTCAAAACAAACCCAGACTTCACAGTGAAGCTGGTATTCTCTCTTCTAATGACACGAGCAGGGCACTCAGTCCCTTTTCCCCATGTTCACTGACTCTTCCGCCCTGGGCACCTAGACTGGCTCTGCCATACTGCTGTGTCTTCTACTGCAGGCAGCTCCCAGCCTGCTTGTCCTGCGTGGTGCATCAGTCCCTTTGGGAATGGTGAGAGTTAAAGAACTAGCAAATGAAAGGCAGGGGTTCTGTTTGGAGCAGAACTAGAGGGATGTGGTTCAGTAAAGCCACCAGACAAGATTGTTCCTAGGTGAAAACAGCTGAAAATGGAAAGGGAGACAGAAGATGATGAATTTACAAGCACATTATTCTCAGGTAAAGTCAATTTGACGGAAATGGTAATATCTTGTCTTTCAATTAGCCAACCATTAGAATCAAAGCGATACTACTTCCACAGCTGCAATGTGTTCACTCTTCTGGGTTCTGAGTTTTGGTATGTCTAATGCAATTTTAATAATTTTATCTTTTATGACAGGACTTGGCTGAGCCAGAATAATCACTGTATTAACATTTTTTGCTTAGCCACTCAAACCAGTTCTGTCCATTACTGCAGAAACAGCAAAGTTCCCCAGTCCATCATTAATTCCTAGTGGTTTCATTATGAGAAAGCAAAAAAAATCTCCATGGAAGATTTGTGCATAATGACACTGTAAATACATATCTGACTGCAAAGCTATAAAGTACAAACCAGACAAGTCAGATTCTGAAGTAAGATTCTGGTAAGGATCAGATTTTATTTGGTAGGAACTGAATTTTTCACCCTGCCAAGCCAATCTTATGCTGCTCTAAACCCACTGAAATTAACTGCATCACATCTGCCTGCAGAAGAATGAAGCCCTTAAAACTGTCCTAACAATGAGTTCAAACCACATCCCCGTATCTTAATCTGATGGAGTTCAGGGAAATGTCAGCTCCAAATAGTGTAAAGACCTACTTCTTTAATGATCATGAATTGGGATTCTAACTCCAAACAGCTCTTCAACGTGGGAGAAGTTTTGTTGAGGACCTGAACCTGGACTCATTTCTAGTTTGGCCTTGTTACTTCAGCTACTTTCACAACAGTAGCCAAATCAATAAACACGCTGCTTGCAGACCACATCTAGAGTAGCACAGGTGTAAAGAGGGATGGGATTTTCAAAGGTATGAACACATTACAAACATTTTGATCCAGGGTCTTCTGAATCTCAAACTGAAGCATGAGACATGTGCCACAGCGTAGAAACTGCATGCCCTTATGTCTACAATGGAGTATTTAAAGTTCAGCACATGCGTATGTGGCACCTCAGAGATAGCAAGTTCACTGTAAACTAGGAAATTCAAGAAGCTTAAGGTGATGTTGATGAACACACTACACATTTATATCCACATGTGAAAAGCTGGATATATTTCCTTTTTTAATTTTGAAAATCAATGACATAAACACTGATATTTCACAAAATGGTGAGAATTAGCTAGAAGATGCTAATGTGAGGACTGTAAATCACAGTATTGCACAGAAGTCTAACAGTTCCTCCAGGTCGAGATTTCAATACTGTTCTCTTTTTGAACCTTGGAAGAGGCAGCACAAATGACCATAATTAACACACAAAGCCACAAGATAAAGATACAAACTGAAAGGATTTTTGTGTCCATTCCTAATCCAGTGCAGAAGCTTTCTGGCTGGGAGTTATACCTGACTTCAGTCTATTTGCTTCCAACCACTAAATCCTCCTATAGTGGGAAATCGATGTGATTAGACAAACAGAGAAGAAACTCCAGGGATCTTGTTAATGGTCAGTTTCCTGCTTACTCATGGTTATTTTAAACGCATACCAACAGAAACAAAGAGGACAACAAGCACACTTGGCATTCACTCTAATAATACAGTCAAGCAAAATCAAACCACAAATTAAAGCAAAACCAGGAGAAGAGAAACAATCTTCTATTAAAAGAAAAAATTTTCCTCTTCTAGCCACCAAAGTTAATTACTTCCTACAACTAACAACTGCTTGTACCAGGATATTGTATTTGGTCATATCCTCATTACATTACATTCAGTTCAACTACTGAATGACCTAACAGGCATATTATTAGATGTTGTAGAATCTTTTTCAGATTGTGTACAATTCTGGTGTCCTCCACATAAGAAGGACATGGAGCTGTTGGAGCAAGTTCAGAGGAGGCCACGAGGACGATCAGGGGCTGGAGCATCTCCTGTGTGAAGACAGGCTGAGAACACTGGGGCTGTTCAGGCTGGAGAAGAGAAGCTGCGTAGAGACCTCAGAGCAGCTTCCAGTGTCTGAAGGGGGCTACAAGAATGCTGGAGAGGGACCTTCATCAGGGACTGTAGTGATAAGACAGGGGGTGATGGGTTCAAACTGAAACATGGGAAGTTCAGGTTAGGTATAAGGAAGGAGTTCTTCCCTGTGAGGGTGCTGAGGTGCTGGCACAGGGTGCCCAGAGAAGCTGTGGCTGCCCCATCCCTGGCAGTGTTCAAGGCTAGGCTGGATGGAGTCTTGGGTGACATGGTCTAGTGTGTGGGGTTGGAACTAATTGATCTTAAGGTCCTTTGCAACCCTAACTATTCTACGATGCTATGATTTCTATGACAGAAAGGGAAAAGCTTCTAGCATGCATCTTTGCTGATTCTCTGATAACAGCAATAGTACCTGGAGCAACAGTGACCATTCCGCAATAAGTCACTGAATAATTATTTTCATATAAATGCATTTATACAGGCACAGGCAAAAAAGTGAATATGAAATGTTTACTGTGATACTGAAGATTTCTTGAGAACCTGACCTGGCATCAATGAAAGGACTTTCCAACTCCCATGGCCTTTGGGTTAAAGTGAGTAAAGTCAAAAAAGCTAGAGAGCTGTTGAGGAAAAGCATAATGTACCTTTACAGTGACCTTCAAATTCTGCATAACCATCAGATTCAGCTTTCACAGATCAATATTTGAACATAAAAACCCTCCAGTTCTGCACTGCTGCTGGATACTTGCTGCCAAGCCCACATCAGATTTTACCTTATAAAAAATCATGATCAAGCTTGACTGTATCACCAGTGACCAACACTGAAGAAGAACCTCTCGGCCTAGGTTTCACTTCAGGCCTCAGGCAAGTCTGAGCAGTAAGGCAATGTCTGGCAATGACCGAAGGGCTACGATCTACATGGAGGCTGGTTGGTGTTGGGCAGGATAACAGCTTAGCCTGGTAGGACTGCAGCTGGATCTGCTAGTAAGGACTAGAAAAAGCATGTCATTAAATGAATGTTTTCTAACACAAATTGATCTCTTCAGAAATGTGAGCTCTGCTAGGGCTCACCACCTCCTGGCTGAAGCTTTACTCTCCTTCCTGATCCCAATTAACTACATTCTGTGATCAAGAGGCTGATCACACCCAACCCCCAGGAGTCAAACAGAAGACATATGACTGCACTTCCAGCGTGGATGTAAGACCAACTGAAATCGTGGAGCAAAATCCATCCCCTGCTGGACAGAAATCTAAATTCTGCAGCCCAGACTGATTTCTGGACATTACTTTTCATGGGAAGTGGATGATAGAATTAATACGGAAACTTACTACAGAAAAAGCAAGAGTTTGTACAGTGAGACTACCAAAAGTGGCCTTGAGCTGACTCTGCCTGCCTGTATTTCAAACAGCCGCTCACCTCTTTCCATGGGCATCCTGTTTCACAAAATCTAGTGAGGCTATACACAAATAAGCAGTGACTGGGAAAGCTGGCATAAAACAAAACTTAAAAGATACTACTTCAGAAACCCTGAAGCCTGAGGTATCAATAGAAAAGGACTGTTTTTTAAATACATAGTTACAAACAGCCCACAGGCTTTCAGTCACAGAGAAAATAGGCAGAAGAGGGGCTTCCATCGCCTTATTTGTAAGTATACTTACTAAGGTACAACAAGTTGGCAAGCTGTACCTTTCTTTTAATCTTTCTCCTGTAAAGTAGAATTTCCTTCCTACTTTACATTTAGCTTCTAGGACTCATGACTGATTTTGAGCAACAAGAAGAGCATTGGCTTGCCTTGTGGCTGTCTGCTGGACCGTACAAGGAACTCTTTCTCTTCTCTAACACACAGCTATTGTGAAGATACACCAGAGTAGGGACTATCCAACATTTAAAACATTACCACTCTGCCCCTTTCAGCCAAGGACTCCCATTCACACGGAGTGGGACAATGTGTACAATAAGCAAACTGCCCATGTGCTAGAAGGATATGGGGATGCGTGCCTTATGATAGACGCAACCACAGCAAGTACCTCCCAGTCAGTATTTCCCTGCCCACTGTGATTTCACATGGGGCTTTTTGAGTGCTTTTCTTTGCTTGTTTGGTTTTTTGTTTGGTTTTTGTTTCTGGTTTTGAGCTGCCATTCACAAATGGCAGATTTCACAAATTTCCTTCCAAAACGAACATGGAAATGGGGAATTTAAAGGCCAAATAAGCCAGCAGAAACAGTAACCGACCAAGACCTACTTATTCATCTCAAACGACCTCCTCTTCTCCCCTTGCCCCACTTCTGACTGGGACCATGGTAATTGCACTGTTCAGCGGGGAGGGGTCTTCACAAGCCCTGTTGTTAGCTTTCTAGGGATGAGTGGCAGCAGTAATCACTTTAACTATTAGCAAACAAAAAGAGCTGCCAGTTCTCACAGGGCTTGTGAGACCCACCCGAGCTGCTCTGCCCCCTTCCTTTGCTTAAGTTATTTGCAGGCTGGCTGGCAGAAGAATGCCATCAATGTTTGTTAGCTGCTTATAAAACATTTTTCCAAAGGGAAAGAAAGTATGATCCCTTCACCTCTTCCCTGCCACTGCCCCCCTCAGCCCAACCAGCCATTCAGCATCTCAGCTGCTTGCTTTCCTCTCTCCCGCCCCTCTGTCTGCCTCTCTGACTGTTTTTTAAATCCCCTTTAGTGTGTTTCTTTAATGCACTGTCACACATTTTAATTCCATTCTTAGTCTGTCAACAATGAACTCTGCCAGCTAAACAGAGCTGAAACTGCTTGCAGTTGGCAGCAAAGATCTACTGAAGTCGGGGGTACCATTTTTTCAATAGCAGGCTTTCACGTAAAATACTAAAACTCTAGTGCAGTCTTTCTACTATAGCCTGCAATTAAACTGTATTTCTCTGATAGACTTATAACCATGATTTCCTACCAGCTGGCCTGGGAAATTATTCCGTACGTCACCCAACAGAGCCGTTATTTAGATAGCATACACCAAAAAATGCACATCCACATTTGCAGTGCCCATGCCTGGATGTGAGGAATATGCTGCAGCTCCAGCCAGGGGCAGGTTGACACAGTGGATGGCAGCAATGAAGCTTCCAGGGGCCAAGCAATTCCAGCAGCCCCTTCCTTCTTTAATCTTATTTAATTTCCACACATGCCTCACGACAGGGATGTCCTTCCCTGCCACACCCCCGGTTGTAGTAACCTCAGCTTTCCTTCTAACAGCCTTTCTTGACATCCTCCCTTTCAGAGCGAATGGTGCTCAGCTTGTTCTGCTAAAATTACTTCCAAGCACAGTGAGAACAGAGAACCTCGTCCTTTGCTAACTCTTATTTGTCAGATTTATTTCATCCCATAAAAAGAGAACAGTACAACATGTTCTTCAGGGCACGAAACTTAAATGGGCTTTGTACTTCACTTGCAGCATTCATGGAGTGAAAACAGAGAAGCAGTAGCAGGTAACACTAACACAGATTACAGGCCAAAGGAAATGAGATGTGGAGAAGGAATAAGCTCCAAGCAACTGTTGTTAGCTTTGGAAACTGAAAGCACAGCATATATTGTCTTTATTATTCTCCCACTCTGGCAGAGAAGTATCCTGCTACTCACTTGCATCAGGAATGGGACGTTTCCCACTGTACCAGTTCTGGGTCTTTCCACACGCTTCCCTCCTGCCTGCGGCTGTGCATGTTCTGCTCCAGTCTGCCTTCAGTGACCTGTGACACGTGTGAGTCACACAAATGCTCCTGGATTTCCCTTGTGTCAGAAGAACGGTAACCACCACCTTTCTGAACTGTTCCAGCCAGCTCAGGTGATATAGACTGAAACCAGCACAAGCACTGCAGTGACAACCCTGGGGGGTGACTTCTTCAGACAGCACAAGCACAGCCAAAGGGGACTGTGTCCCCCATCACCTCTGCCCTGGCTGTTGTGGCGGGCAGGTCAAGGAGCAGTGCAATTGCTCTGCGTATTGCATGTCTGCTACCACCCACAGCAACCCCACAAGAGCTCCCTTGCATGCTTCACAAGTGGCAGTATTACAAGGGATCATCACGTTCCCCCAGAACATTGCTTGTATGTCTTTAATATGGAGGTAGGAGTATTGAGGTCCTCAGAAAAAGAAAAGGGGAGAAGAAAAATCTGCAGAAGACATGGAAATGAAGTCACACCTTTAGCAACAGAGAAATGACAAGGTGTGCTGCTGCACAGCAATTGTGTGTGGATGCCTCTACTCAAGGTGAAGGGCTATAAACCCAAACCTACAGTGACCCATGGAATAGCTAACAATGGTCACTATGTGAGGCAGACCTAGTTTTAACCAGAGAATAAAAAGACCCAAACCAGAAATGGCAAAAATTCCTAACGCTGTGTTTTCAAACCTCATTGCTTTAGTTCATGCTGATTTGGCAACAAAGGTGTTAAAGACATCTGCAATGACCCGCATACATGTGTGGAGCAACACAGAGTTATTTTCTTTTTCCTCCAGGTTTCTTTTCCTCCAGTGCACTTGAGGAAAGTACAGTAAGACAATATGATTGGGGAGGGCGAGTACTACCTCTAGTACTATCTTGCAATCACATTTCAGTGTGCATAATAAGCTCATTTTATAGCACAAATGCAGAAGCCATTGCTTGTGCAAATGACGACAGGGTGGGGTGGGGTGGGGGGTGTTGTTTTTACATTGCGCACCTCATGCTTTAATTTCAGGCCTTGTATTTTGTGGGCACATTTCTAAGCCTTGTTTTAAGTGCCCAGACCTCTCTTTTTTGCCTCTGGCATTCAGAGGTGGTACAGTAGAGACCAAGAACAGCGAAGAAAGGGAAGATAGCACTGTTTGCTGTGGCTTTCATTCTGCTCCACTCCCTCTCCCAGATGAATGCAGTAACTTTCACTCACTTTGTCGGTGAGATGGAAATATGCAGCATCAAATATGCTATGTTAAAGCACTGTCTGGGATATGAGCTGAGGGAGTTTGAGCCTTTGCTTGTGTCAACAGCATCTTTCACATCTCTCAGGCATGGAGAGATGAAGGTCACTAAGGAAGAGCACTTGAAGCAACACAAACCCAACTGACAGTGTTACACTTGAAAGAAAAAATTGCTCCTGTATTTTTTCCCCTCATTTTTCACCAAAAATAATAGGAGGGAAATATCTATTTAAAATATCATACTGCTAACAGCCACTCACCCCCAAACCACCTGCATCTTTAAGATAACTACAGTACTGTGCCTCCCCAGGAGCTTAGCAATCTGAATGCTCCTGATGCACGTGCTATTTCTGGCTCTCTGCAGCACTGAGTTGTGGGACTGGAACTTGCTTTGCCCTCTCTTTAAAGCCACCTTGCCAGCCAGACATTTGTTGTCACTGGGAAAAATCTCTGTATGAAATACCAAGTGGATTAGCAGAAAGGGATGGGGGGAGAGAGAAATGCACACTCTAAGTTTGATCCATGCACCATACCACCAGTGAGGGGCAATCTGAATGCACTGGGCATCAAACTGTAGCTGTTTCTTTTTCCTGTGTGCATGGAGGTGGGTTTTGTTTTGAGATGAGGCTCCAAATACATCTAGTTTTAAAAGACACAGTAGATGATTTCCCTTGGCAGAAATACTTACTCCTATATTATTTTCCACAAATGAGTTCAGAGAACATGAAAAAGGTCACCTAATGAATTACTTTCATTATGCTTATATATTACATAGGTAAGGACTCCCCCCGGCATGACACAGAGGGGAAAATGAAACACAGAAGAGATTAAGAGGCCTGCAAAAGGTGAGACAGAAAGTCCATGGGTGAATCAGAAACACTGCTTCAATCTTGTGCTGTTACCACTGTCTGAAGACATCCTGTTCTTGCAGAGCACTACTATGTGCTCTTAATACAGCACGATGTTAACACCATCAAATCAGCAGCAGGGATATTGGTCTTCTGAAAGGATTCGGAGTTTAGTCACTTCCCTTAAAACAATCAGCACAATAGCTACTTGAAAACAGCTGCAGACATGTTTAGAAGATGGTAAATCCTACCACACTATTTCAGGAGAAGGTGAGATCAAAGCTAATAAAGAAACAACCCAGGACATTGATTTTTCAAGTTTACAACATGTTTCAGACAGAGCTGGCTCTGTGGAATTTGGCATCTAGTAAGAGTTTAGCATGGAAATAATCTGCAGTCCCTGCCACATATCCAACTTCAGTATCCATGGAAAATTCTTATGATGGGAGTGGGGGTTTGCCTTTTTTATTGCATTATGAAATTCTTCATTTGCCATAAAACCAGAAAGAATAAAGTTACACTCAAGATAACGTTGCCTACAATTTCCCTTTTGTCCTACACTGCATTCTCCTATAAGATGTGTGCTGACTGGGATTCCAATGCTAGAAAAGGCATCTGAACTGGACAGCCAGCCAGGGATCCTCAACCAAAATCACAGGCAGTCCTGTACCACTAGACAGAAGATGAATATTAAAGCTTAGTAGAAATTCCAAACCCTTTGGAATATGTGCCAAAGTAAAGTTAACCTTACTTGTTCCTTAGCTAAGTAGTATCTGGAGACAGGAAGATAGTAAAGGAATATGCTGCCAAGACAGTTTCACCAGCAGGGCTGTGTCCCAGCACTATTTATGCCACATCATTATGGCCCTTTTCCACTCCACATGCAAGGAGAGCACATACAGCCTCCAGACACAAACTCACAGTCCTTTGTACATTCTCACCTGAAGGAAAATTCCCATTGCAAAGAAATGCCAAGCTGCAAAATGGTGGGAGTTTGGAAAAATACTTGGTTCAGACAGTAGAAATCTGTAGTGCCCACTGGAACACCAGTCAGCAATGCACCATTGTGGTCATGCAGGCTAACCACATATTGTACGAGCAAGAAATAGCCAGCAGCTTAAGAGACATTATTCCCCTCTACTTATTTGGAATGGCATATGAAACCCCATGTATCTTTCTGTAGCTCAAGAGAGATGTCCGCAGATCAAAGAGTCCAGCAGAGGACTGTTAAGATGGGTTAGAATGGAGTAGATAAAGAATGGAGTAGATATAATACAAGGGGAGGCTGAGGAAATGGGTTGTTTACCCTGTAGAGGAAGTGGCCAATGGGGGAGTCTAACTGCACACTTCCACTGCCAAAAAGGAGGTCACAGAGACAAGAAGTAAGTGTCCTGAGGCAATAGGCACAACTTGCAAGAAGGAATTGCAAGCAGGTAGAAGGAGGCGTCAAGATTTTTCTTATTTCTGTGTTTGCTACCTTTCCCTTGCAGATTGCCTCACTGGTGAGATGAGGGGCTCCAAATGTTTACTCCATTCACTTAATCCCATTTTCTCATCCACAGAATGTCCATCAAAAAATGAGAGGGGAAAAAAACGAAAGATAAATGTGCAGAGCATAGCCCTCTAAACTTCCTTCATGTGTGACCAACACAGAGATGGGGAAAAAACTCTCTCTTTCTGGGACTATCTGTGTGTACTTGTCCCCCCGAGTCAGTGCGAGCCGGTGTGGCATGGTGCTGTCGGTCTGCCGAAGACCCCTGGAGAAGGATACTTCTTACCTGCAGGGCTACCTATTTTTAACAAGGTTATCAGGTGATTTAAAAGAAGATAGCTATCTCTTCCCAAATCTTTCTCTATGTAATTTGAGCCATCATGGACAGCCATCCTGGCTGCAAAACGAGGAGGCTGAGAGCTGTCCTGGTTGAGGAACCAAGCAGGCTTCTTTATGCTCAAGCCAGCCCCAGTATTCCATGTTTACCCCACCACCTGTGACCGAAAAAGGACATCATCCTTAAACTGCAACAGCAACAGCAAGCTGACTTTGATATCATTTGAATTACAAAAAGAGAAATACTGTAATGCCCAAGTTACTGCAAGTGATGAAACTGCAAGTAGATAATAGCTTCTGACACCTAGAAGTGATAGTCAGCATGTAAACCTCTAACAGTATCAGCTTATAATTCTTATTATGAATCAAACGCCCACTTTCCACTTCTATGTAGTCTGTTTGTGCATGCTACTATCAAAAAAGGAAGACAAAGATTACATTAAATCAGCACACAGGAATGAAATACTTCACAGAGAGAACCTGTTAGGAAGTCGGACCTGTTAGAGAGTTACTGGACTAGACAAATGATGCCCTACTCCAACAAAATGTGACCTTTGCAGTGCACTTCAGCTTTCTGCCTCTGAGGAATAGTATTTATTTGAAATATGACTATTCTGAACAGCAACAGGGACCTCCAAAAAGCAACAACAAATGAAGATTCTGTAATGACAATTTCAGCCTTTGCTGTTTACAAATCCAGCTTCGGGTAGTAAAGGTCAATCCTCTTTTCCTGGGAACTCTGCCCTGCAGCAGGACTGACCTGTGCAAAAGAGTTTTTCCTGACATTTGGCTAAAGACTGCAAGCTGCAAGGTTGAGTCATATGCAAAAGGATGGATGATTGTAAACGTGTGGGGGGGTGTTTCTTCCAATCTTTCCATGAATAAAAATCCCAACCATTTCAGCAAGGTAGGCTCAGCAGCACTTGAGAACAATTTTAGGAAACCTTTACACAGAATCGCTTTCCCTTTCTAAGCTAGCATTGTTGTTCAACACAATGGCCTTCACTTAGCAGGAGTCAAGGGTCAACAGTCTTTTTGTGATAGGTAAAAAGAGGTGTCTCACAGCAATACAAGGAGTTAAGTAGATAAAACATTTTAGTTGAAAGAGAAAATACCTGCTTGCAATGACAGATGAATGGTTTTATGCCCTGCACTTCATGTGCAACTGTAAAGCAACTGTGAGGACTTCTGAACAAACTCATTCAGCGCTTTAAGAGAAGTGTTATGTCTGTAGCTTCCTCAACTTCATGAGCTCACCTCAGCTGTGTCTGAGGTTAGAGTCAGTATACAGGAACTCTCACTGCAACCAGGTTTGCCTTTTGTCTGTCCTGCCATGGGGTCCTATAGTTTTTGGGGTACAACTTACCATCTCCTTGTCAGTAAGAGCAAGATTTGACAAGGCCTTGATTTCATCTTGTATTTTTGAGCAACTGAAGTTTTGTTCTGTTCCGACACACAAAATCCTTCAATTCAGGAAAAATGAGAGACTGAGATAACCAGGCCATTATCACAATTACACGTGGGGGAGAAGACATAGCTTTCATAGCTGATATCCCCCTATATAAACCTGCAAAAATGCAGTAATGCATTTAAACAGCATTATGTGGGGTATGCCTGTCTCTTTCCTAGGAAGAAAATGGTCTTTCAACAGGCTCTGTGAACAGGTGACTAACCTGAAACCGCTTCTGAGTTTCAGCCAGCTCTGCAAAGAGTTACAGGATAAACCAGCAGCTTCATTTCAGCATTTCCCCCTCCCCTCTTACTTACTATACTCTAGGTACATGCATCTGAACTTTATAAACACCCCACAGAACAACTTGCTTAGTTAAGAGTTTGCATTACCTACATAAATGTCTATTAGCAACTGAAGTGACACACAGCAGACGAGACTTCCCAAAGAGAGACAAAAGGCTATGAATCCTATTTAGTTGCACGCAGAAAATCTACAGCAAATAACAAACATCTACAGGAATGTGCACTGCACTCCCAGAGGACAGAACTCAGAAGTAAAAAGCAGGA
>NW_009918768.1:247418-297843 GCF_000696875.1 Nestor notabilis
AAAATAGCACTGCTGAAAAACATTAAGCTTTAGAAGTAAAGATCAAATGTGTGCCTGTGAGAGGAGGGGAAAAAACCACAACAGGATCAGAGAATGCCCTGTTGTGCGTGGGATTCCTGCCATGATATGGAGCAGAGATGCTCAAATAATAAGGTTATTTTGACACTAAGGAGCATTGTGCTAGTAGGCATTTCATATGAAAAGCAGGAAGTACTCCCCAAATAACAATAATAACTTCAGGTGTCTGGTTGCTAGCACTGAATGCCTGCTTTGCTGCTTATTTGTTTGGCAGAAGGAGGGTCTACAATATTCATGGCGAAAAGAGGTAACCTGTAAGGAGTTATCATTACACACCAAATGACTAGGAAGGTCAGTGGTATTGACTGACTGATTAAAAATGAGATTTATAAAAAAGAAGCAGATGAATAGCTCATATACATGAAATACTGCAAATAACAGATAATGCACCAGGGGATTTATTACTAAAACCAATTTGATTTTCTAAGCCTTAGGTAATTTAGAACCTGCAAGCAAATAACAGAAGGGCTGTTCTCCTCTAGAAAATATTTCTTCTGGCAGAAAAAATAGGAAAAAATAAAAAAGAGGAAAAACCTGCTAAACATTCTCCCCCACAGAAACCAAAACAGAAAAGGAAATAGGAAAAAAACTCCAACCCTTAAGGTAGCAGAGCTCTATGCTTCATAACTTCATGTACTGTGTTGTCAACCAGACTGGCAGATATGAGAAAGCTGACAGCTCTCCAGAGGACCCCGCTGAAGCCGCTGTGCAGAAGACTGGAACGGCACAGACCTGATCCTGCATGTAATGAGAGTGAGGAGAGCTGGAAGGTAAATTCCCTCCCCCAGCCGTGGGGAAGGGAAGGAGTAGACGGGCTGTCTGCCAAGTCTCACATGTGCCATTCTGTGTGTGCAAATGCACACACACAGGCACGAGCCTTCCCTCCTGGGGGGATTTGCTTGGGGGAGGTCCTCTCCTGGGGAGGGGAAACCGAAATGTCAAGGTTCTGTTTGCCACAAACACACTGCAAAAAGGCATTAAATTATATTACATTTAGGAAAAACCCCAAACCCCACCTTACACTCTGAGTCTCTTATTCATGAATCCAGAGAATATACAGTCAAATCAAGGAAATACTGACATATCTGTGCTCCTTTTTAATGCCGTAGGTTAAGTGCACTGGAAAAGCCTCATTAACTGGTGACACTTTTAGCTGGAGGTCTTGTACACCAGGTTGGCTGAGAATATCAGGCCTCATTAAATAAAATAAGAATAAAAAAAAGGAAATAAACATAGCTACTCTAATACTCCATTCAGTTTGTCTAATTCCACTTTAATTGGTATCCATGTAATCGATCTCTTGCATTCCTTATGGAACCATCCCAGACACACCCACTTCACACAACTCAACACTCCAAACACAATCAATGCTTTACTTTGCTCCCACCAATTCTGGCCCAAGACAACTCTGGAGGAACACAGGCATTTCCCATTGTCCCGGCAGGTGAGGCAATCCAAAACATGTGGTTGTGGAGGTGACTCGGGAAGTGCACAGCTCAATGTCAGATGCCGCAGGAGTGGTGGCTTGTTGGTAGGTAGTAACTTCATGTGATCACTGTATGAGACAAGGTACTAATGCTTCGCCACTTACTACAAATTCACTGCCACTTATAATGAACAATCAACCCCTAACAAAACTATGTGACTTCTCTTACTGAATGTATACCAATACCACAGTGAGGTCAGCTCTCAGCAAGTTCAGGCTCACCCTAATCCATATTTAGAACAGATGCCCTGCCTCTGTGGGTCATGTACTCTGAAAACCCAGAGTAAACCTGCTGAAGAGATTGAGGGTAGGACTCAAGGCAAGCTAAAAACAGCAAGCCAAAAGCTGACACTGACAGTTGTGTGTTTGCTGTCCATGGCAGGAACTATCCTGTTATATCATCACATCATTTATGACTTAACAAGATAAAGGCTCAACAAAAGAGACTGCAAGGAACAACTGCCACCCTAATGCAATGCAGATGTCACATCAGTCCTACTTCAATAAAGCATTCTTTATTACCAGTGGTATGCGGGTGTAAAAGGCACAGAATGGGAATGAGTTTGCAATCTTCATGCTCCTTTCTGACAGGAATGCAGAAAAGAGTCTGTTTTGCAGGATGTGGCACCACCTCTAAATATGATGAAATTCATAAACATACAGCTGTACATTAATACAAACACATGTATATATGCAGAAACCCAGAAAGCATCAATAGAAGACAGAAAGAGAAAGAGAAGGAACACACATCTCATTCTTTGCATAATATTCACAGATGTGACTTTGGGTTGTACCTGCTCTGACATGTGATCTTGCTGACTGCATTGCAAAGTGGTGGTACTTTCCTTTACGGTGCATGAATTCCTTAGGAAAGGTGGTTGTGACAATAAGCAGTCAGCTTCAAATGGAGATGCTGTGGGCTTGCATATTCTTAAAGGGAAGTATCTCATTGGCATTCCTTTGTGTCCGGTATACCTCAACTAAAATCAGTCACTGTGCAACAATAAAAAAGAATAGAAATACCAACAGAATAAAGAATGATTTTATAGCCTCGTGTCTGCGTTGAGTAGGGTATGTATGAGGATTATGATAATTCTGAGAAAATTAATAGGTATTTTACTACCCAAGTAAAAGCACGTGACATTAATAGACCATGCTGGTGTTTTTTAACAACAGACAGAAAGATTATGGCCAGGTCTCTGCTTCCCCATCAAATCCCTGCAGCTGCATGGCAGGACAGCCACACCAACCCTGCTGACATGGGCTGCGAAAGCCCTGGCACCTTCTCACCTCAGGGACCTTCTTGTGAAATGGATCTATCAAAAGTATTTAAAAGCAGGAGGAGGAAGAGTCCTTTTATTCATCAAAAGTTTAATCTGGTAAAGAAATGCTTGAGAAAGTGAAGGACATGGAGCTTCACGTTTCAAAGTGCTGAGCAAAATCCTTTTATTCCCATAGAGAGAGTTTTAGCAGCACTGGAGAATGACTTGGAATGGAGAAGGGAATGGGAATTTTCACTCTTTGCTCAGCCTGAAACACCTAAGATAGGTCTTTTTCCTCCACAGGCTTTTTCCTTCACATCATGAAACTAAACTCTACAGCTTCCATTCACACGTCCATTCTTGTTCTGCTCATTTTTGCTAATGTGCCATGCTCTCCCCTTTTGCCCTGCTGTTCTACAATGGTGCTGTTTCCGTTTCCAGTCAACAATTAATGAATGCATGGACTATAGCAAATCTAAGCAATCAGAATGCAAAGAAAGAAGGAACAGTGCACTGGAAAGATATGAGTTATTCGTTTCAAACATCATCAACCTGCATGCTAATTTAACTTTCACTGGCCAGAACCAGTCTGGCCCCTGGAACTTGGCCCAAGAGGACCCTTCTCTACAACTGATGTTCCTCAGAGCACTCTGCATGGGAGAACATGCAATGGTGATGGCCTTGTTTTGACAGAAAAAAACCCCTCTTCTGTGGTGTCCCCCTACAATCAAGTGATTTCAGACACTCACCCTCATCATTCCCCAAACCAATCACAGAAGTTGTAATATGCTTATCCTCTTCTCACATCCATGGCATCCAACCAGACCACCTCTTCCATACTGGAGTGTTTGGGCCATGTTGAGTGAAATTCCTGGCCCGTGGAGATTATGGCTTATTCCTCAGCTCCACCACATGGTTCTCTGCCTTCCCTTGACTTAGCAGGTCACTCACAAATGCTGACACTGTCTGAAGGTGGTTTCTCTCTCTTTGCTTTCCTCAAAACCAGCAGATACAGGCACTTTCAAAGGACTGCTAAGAGCATGCCTCTTTTCTTCTGTGTGCTTACTGCCCCTCTCTTTCTCTATTAACTAAACAGGAGCAAGAGAGCTATAAGCCTCAACATGAGTTACCTTTTTTGACACCCTTCTGTAATCTTCAGGAATCTGCACAGCTTTATATACCATGATGTGACTCTCCCTTCCCAACTCCTCCACACTCAGGCATGCATACACAGATATACATGCAAGCATTCCCAAGGTTTCATTACCACAGCCTAGGGGCAAATAAAAAGAGCAGCTTCATGGAAAACCCCTCTGGGACTGACTGTACATTGAGCAAAACAGCCTTTATTTACAGCAGGTAAATAAATAAATAATGTTATCCTTAGGTTTGATTTAGACTGTAGTTTCCTTTTTAATAACTATCTGTTTTCACAGCACACTCACCAACTCAACAGTATTTAACAGGAGGCTCATACTATTTTCAGGGGACTTCAATTATGAATTAGACTGTAAACTCCTTCCTATTTTTGTTTTTTATTTCCTCTAACACTTTACTAAGTGGCAGTATATTCAAATTCCTGTTCAAACAGATGTATTGCTTCAAGTTTTTACATCAGGGAATAGCGCTATTCTCTTCCTGCCTGACTCTACTGTTTTCCTCATGGCCATCAGATTAGAAAAGGAAACAAAACTAAATAAACTGAACAAACAGCATGCTAAAAAAGCCCAGGCACCAAACACATTGTCTGAGATGAATCCCATGTTTCAATTATGCAATGATCCTTCATCTTGCTACATACAGTAGATTTAGTTGAAATAAACAGAAACACTTAAATCTCACAGTCACCTGTCTATTTCAAATGCCCAAACACATCTGACTTTGAAACGAACTGCAGAGCTGTATATATAGCCTCTATGTTTTAGAATTAAGTAACAGACGCCATGAAATCATTCATTACCACCAAGTTTCCTTATTAAAGCCTCAGGCAAGTATAAGGGCAGTTAAGTCTCTAATACCATGACCGCCAAGTCCAGTAGTGACTTATTCCCAGGTCTTTTTTCTATTAGATATGCCACTCCTGACAGACCAGAGTTTTTACCAAATGCTTTAGAAGTTACACCTCTGACTGATCGTTCATTAATAAACATAAGTAGATACGTGGAGTATAGTTACTGGGAGAAAGCTGTGTCCTAGAAGGGCCAAATAGAAGAATCTTCATTTAGAAGTCATAGCCCCAGTCTCTAGGCCTGAGAAAGGGGAAATGCTGTCACAGAGAATGGGCCACCACACATTCAAATTTGGCAAAAGAGGTCAGGATCAAAGCGATGCTCTCAGACTACTGCCAATAGAACAAGCTAGGCATGGTGGGGAGCCAGCCAAATCTTGTGGCTTTCCACTCTTACAGACACATAGAGCAAAGAAATTCCTGGCCACTTCAACTCCTCTGTATAGCTCACGTCATTTGGGGTTATGTTCAGTTGACTGTTTCTTTGGAGGTCGAAGTAATAACCCTACCTACTCTTAGCTTTGGACGAAGGCAGAGATGTATTCTGATAATGAAACTGAAGAATTGAGTTATGATTCAGGAACTCATACAACACATGGTCCAAGCTTTGAGAAGGAGGGAAATACGAGAGGGTTTGTATTTCACTTCTTGCTCCAGCAGCAGCAGCCTCCAGGTGATTAAAAGGGACTCTACTGTCGGCTGTCACTGTCAGCAATGTGGCTGGATCTGACTGCACCTAACAGGCCAAATTCAGCCTGGATTTAGGAGGATTTAAGTGCAGGGGGAGAGGCCATCCGTGTCCTCAAGAACGGCAGGACAGAGGCTGCTGCCTTAATTGTAAAGCAAAGTTCTGCACTGCAGATTTACAAGATCTCCTTCAGAAACAGATAACAGGCTTGGTTCTCAGCAATGAATACAGTCAATAAACTATTTTGCTCATTTTACATTTAGTTTGTAAGTATATATAGAGTTATACTCCATTAGGTAAATATCTGATTATTTATATACTTTGTATCATTTGTTTATACATCTGTTACAAAAACATTCTGGCTTAAGTTTATTTAAATGAAGAAAGAAGACTTGCTTTTTCACATACTCAAAATTATTCTTCAATTAATATAGTCTCTGATGAGATGGAGAATGCTACAACTGCCAAGCAATTAAGACCCTGGTTCTATGTCTACAACCACCAAACTGTTAAGACCATGGCTTGATGTAAGTCTATTTTCAGTTTTTCTGTTATACACCCAGAATCAATTACATTTCACACAGTCCTGGTACTGGTGTTCAGACTGCTTATCAACTGAAAGTTTAATATCACATAGTAACATCGCTGTGTGCTGTCAATGGAGTCAAAATATGAACATACTGCTAGACAGCAGTAGGATTTATTTTCATCCTCTCTAAACACACAAAGGCACAGATGTATGTGTCTTTTGTACAGGAAGGGAAGGAAGAAAGGAGGGAGGGAAGTGAGCTTTTCAAAGATACAAAGAGAAACTAGGTGCCCAGTCCCTTTTCATTATATAAAATATATGCATATATTATGTAGAGCAAAAATATACCTGTGCACTTAACTGCTTTAGAGATTAAAACATATAATACATAATTTAAAAAACCCCAAACTAAACCCAAACCAGCCCCCCACAAGTCCCCTAGTATCTGTAACACCTGCATTCTACTAGCACTTTAAAACTTTTCTGGCAGGAAATGAGGTAGTGAGAAGTTCCAATTTTTACTCTGCCACTGACATGGAGAACAGTTGAGAGCAGAGATGAACACATACATACGTATATATATGTTAAGGCAGACACAGAAACAAAATTCCTTGAATTCTTTGGTACATCACAACTTCAAGGAGTTGCCAGTATTAACTGAGGTTCACGTATCCTTCTCTGTTCCAAGTGCAGGTTGCCACTCACTCGAATGCTGTTGCGCTTGATAAAAGAACAACAGCGCCTTTTAGTTCCAAGTGGGCTGAGCGGGAGCAGTACGAGAGCCTTATGCTATTATTGTAAATTACATTGACAAGGGAGGGCTGCTGGGGTTATACCGGATAAGCAATGCTGCACAGCCACCAGTAGTAGAAGTAATTAGCTGGTGTAATGAAGAGCAAGAAAAAGGAGAGAAGCATGCGACAGCAGAGCGTTGTACTGTCAGCATTATCATTCTCCAAGGCTTCCACAGAACAATGCACTGCTGAGCCTCTGGTAATCTCTAAGCATGGCTACCCATGAAGAGAGTAATTAAGAAATGTCATTGCCTCCTTGGGAAAATACCATCGTCTCTCAAAAGAATGATGATAACCTCCATAACAGCCCCATTCTCTCTCTCTTTCTCCTCTCTTTGTTTTGGTGGGGAGTAAAAATGCCTGACAATGCACTCGAAGCTAAACGTGCTTTTGTTCTTCCTTTTGTTACACATCAACCCAAATAAAGCACTGTGGTTGAGCCAAAACAAAGCTAGATTTAGAAGCAAGTGCTTGCACTCCCAAAGTCTGTATTATCAGGCAAAGGCAGATCTGCATTGAGCATCCCTACTGAAAAGAATATTTAAAATCCAAGTGTCAAGCATAAGAGGGGCAAAATCTTACACAGTCAAGTCCGCAAAGAGCAAGGCCTTTACAGGAGATTGTGGATCTGACAGACACAGAATGATCTGGTGAAAGAGGCAGTGCTAGAGATCTTGACGAAAGGCCAGGGAAGTAAGTCTGTGCAGGACTGCTGTTTCAGGTCTGACTGCAACTGAAAAGCAGCATCCCTGCACAGGTGCACAGCCACATTACCTAGGGAGAAGATCAATACTTCCAGGCCAACATAAACAAGACAATTGCTATTTTTCCAGCACTGGGCCAGATTCATGTCACCCTTCAGTAGGTGACCTTTGTATCGTACCCATTCTTTGTCAATCAGACAGAAAAGACTGGCCCTGTTAATTGACACCATGCCTGAAAATATATACATAAAACTGACCTTAAAGGCTTCAACCTATCGTTTTCTAATAAAGATTTTCCAGAGAGCTCCATACTGCTGAGGAGCAAAGCAGCCTGCACTGTCAGACAGCAATGCAAAGGCCATTGCCATGAGTCACTGGGGAAGCTCAAAACATCTCTGCAGTTCTTCCTCTCGCTGCCTACTACATATGCACCACTGGAAATGCATGAGAGCTGAAAGATATCTTGCTTGTCACAGCTGTACCTGTATAAATACCAGAAATCCCCTTACAAAAGGTGTCACTAATTACACAAGGAAGGATTTCAGGGAGAAGGGGTTATTGCAGTAGTCTGCTAATGAGGCTGATCAATTCAAATACTTCTTTTTCCTTCCCCAAAATTTCATTCCAGGTTGTTTACTCTGCTCTCTGAAGTTAAGCAGTTGTGCCTACACAGCTACCTTTGATTCTCCAATTCACTGCACATTTGGATTGTACTGGAGGTAAATATTTGCAGCTAGAAAGTAGACAGATGAGAGTTTAAATGTAACAATTGCTATTTCTGTTGGTTTCAGCCTGTTTCTCTGATAAAATTGAACGGATGAGATGAAACGTAAAAAGCGTCTTTTGGGTTCTATGTTATGTACTGAAAAAGGCCCAGGTTCCCAACTCAAGGTTTTCAAACATGAGTACAACTCATAGTAACTACCACTACTCACATGTTTTATTCTGGAAACCTTTAGGCAGACATATAACACTGATTAGTGTGATCTGAGATTCTGAATAATCTTTTCTGCAAGCATGATCACATACAGAATGCTGATGCCATTTTGAAGGAATAAATAAGGGAAAATAAATAAAAAATAAAATATGTATTTTTTCCCCCCAGTCTGCACTGATTATGGTAACTGTCATTCTCCAAAAGAGCCTAATAGGTCTCTGTTAGCTATCTCTAGCTTCCCAATTTCAAGACATTATCTGGTGACACTGTTGGATTAGTCTGGCATTCCCCCTCAGGATTCAGCAGAGACCAACGAGGTAAGTCATTAGGCAAAAGATAATCACAGTGAGGTTAAAAATATAATGGAAAAATAAATATTTAAAACCAGCTGAATACACAGATTGAAAATCACAACTCCTCATGGGCACATTCAAAAAGAAGGGGTAGAAGAAAGGAAGGTTTGTTCAATGGCTTTTACAACAAGCACTAAGTATTTCTAATTCTGAAATTGAACTATTGCAAGGATAGTAACAAAAAGACTAGAATCTGTTAAAAGTCCAAATGGAGAATTACCTCTACAGTAGGCACATAACCTTGCCTGATAGGGATGCAGTCCCTGCAAACACTGTATTAAGTTTTGGCCTCCTCTATATCTTTTCTTTGTCTCTATATACAGCAAATGACATTGTACTTCAGCTACAGATTGGTGGGTTTGTTCAGAGGGCGTTTTCTACATGATTCCTATATAACAACATTCCCAAGTCTTTTATTTTGAGTGAAAGTTGTAGAAAAATACAGGTATGACAGGAACATATTCAACTGATACATCCTAAAAAAGCTGCAAGTATCCTAAATCTCCTTTTGATATCATGTACAGTATAAATTCTGAAGCAGTGGGCTGTCTCTTTCTGCCCATTTATGTTGATCTCAGTTGTTCTGTCATTGACTTCAGTAGACCCCTGATCTTAATCCAGAGATATCCACATATGACAGAAGTACAACCATTTTTAACTTGAATTGTCAAGCCTAAAATTGAAAAATCTCACCAAGAATTCCTGTGCAAAAGGTCCTGAACCAGGTGCTGACACAACCAGCCCAGATAATGTGATGACAACTTACCATGTACATCTGATCAGGATTGTTTTCAACAGCAGTGTCCTTCATAATAACCAAAATGCTTTAACACCATCATTCTGGCTAACTTACTTATCTAGCTTGCAGAACATCCCAGAGATGCTTTGACTCCAATGGATTTGCACCGAGGGGGAATTCACTCAACATATTTTCAAAGGGATGTACAATAAGTCTGTACTGTTTGGACTAAATGGGAAGATAAAACTTCATTCTCATCTTTCTGTAAAGCCACTCCATTTTCAAAGATGGCTCCCAAGGAGCAAAGAACCACAGAGGTTCAATGCAATGGAGAAACACTTGGCTGAACACTCAAGGCCCCATTTAGACAGACTTATTTTGTGGGCTACTTTGCAATGGTGCTGAGAAATGGAAAAAGAGAGAAGGGTAAAAAATGTCCGTGGTGGAGGGGGGTAGAAATCACATTTATAAGATGATAAAATTCTGCCTGACTCAGATCAAATGCTTGTGTCACTGCTGCCAGGCAAAATTATGGCAGATCAGTATTAACAGTGCGTTCTTTATTGCAAATCTATAGTTCTTCCTCTCATATTTATTTGTGGCAACGGGTCAATACAGAATCTTTAAAAAGTACATATATGTATATGCACAAAAGAGTCATAGCCAGTAATGCTAAATTTGTGTGCATGCATGTGTGCATTTCACTTCATTTTGCTCCCATTTGCCACATGAACATCTTTTCAAACACATTCATTATTGTGACAACAGGTTGAATTTGCAATTCACCATCTGCCTGAACAACATTAACCTTCATGCAACCTTGTATTATTATTGTTAGGCTTTGTCTGAAATTTAAAATCCTCTAAAATAAGCTGGGGGGACAACCCTTGCACTTAACATCATCTCTTCTATTATAAGCACAACCATCCTCCTCTAGTGCAGTTGAAAACTTGCATTTGAGATTGACTTTACTTACTGAAACATACTAGATTCTTTTAAGACAGCACTAATGTGTTAGTAACTGCCTTGTACCATAGTACAGTGTTCAGACCCTCCTCCCTCCCCACCTTTCAGAAGGTGTAACTTCCAAACAACACTGCTGGGCTGCTGAAGTATGTTGCCAAATTCCCTTTTCTCCGCTTTTAGAGACAGAAACACATGATTTGCCAAACACTGTAAGTACCACAGTGCTCTTCCTACAGAATTTCTTCAAAGGACATTGAGCTTCCACTGAAAAATACAGCCAAGTCCCTCTAGTGGGAGTATTAACACAGCTTGTGGTGCAACTTAAGCATGATAAGGCAGTGGGCACTGCATCCAGCACTCGCTCCTTGACAGCAAAAATACGGAATGAGACTAAGAAAGAACAGTGAATGCCAAACATATCACACATTCATCCGACTGGTTTTGTGAGAGCATTAAGCCTTTCCATACACCCAAATCTAACCCTCCTGACAGAAAGCTGATTATGCATACACTAATAGTATGTGCACAGCTGGATAACGGAGCAGCTTTATTACTTTTAAAAAATATGTTGTATTAGAGCATTTTAAATCAAAATCCAATTGAAAAACTCTTTCCTGCAAGTATGTCACCATTTAATAATTGAGGCTACAGCATCTCTGTGTTTCTCTTCCAGAGAATCATAGAATGGTTTGGGCTGAAGAGACCTTAAAGCTCATTCAGTTCCAACCCCCTGCCACGGGCCCGAACACCTTCCACTAGAGCAGGTTGCTCCAAGCCCCTGTGTCCAACCTGGCCTTTAACACTGCCAGGGATGGGGCAGCCACAGCTTTTCTGGGCACCCTGTGCCAGCGCCTCAGCACCCACACAGGGTAGGTACTGAAGGAGGAGGTAGGCATCTTCCTCATTTCAAACGACCAGCATGTGTTTGGCTTGGACCACAGCTGGCACATCTGTTTGCAACTGTCATTCACTCCAAGCACCAGTCAGCCATGAGAGAGTCCAGTTCAGGAAAACTTCCCTGTATGTGAAGTGGCACATTAAGCCATTAATGGCATGCTTAAGTTTGAGCACTTGCTTAAGGCCCTTCCCTGAATCACGCCCAAAGTCAAAACACATTTTTCAATTACCTGATTTGGAAATGCCTGATATAGGAGTGAGCTTTCCTTGATTTTTCTTCATCTGGAGGGCTTAAGAGCCCCAGCTTCATGGACTCAGGGTCTATGCACAAGGAAACGGTGACAGTCCTGCACACACCTACCTATTGCCCCCATATTTCCAACTCTAATTTCTTAACATCATTTGGGCAATGTGTGTCAAAAAAGACCACAGAAGACACAAGGAAAGAAGCCCATTAACCACTTCATGGTTCATGTCATGGTTTCACTCTTGAAACTGCCAACAGGAAAGTGAAGCAGTTTTTCTGAGATTTAGATATTTCTGCAGTATTAAAGGTATCTTTATATAAAATACATTCTTTAATACTTTAAATTGTTGCTTTCCTAGAGGCAGTAACTTGTGTTGTCTGTCGACTAGATACTCGGCTATACTTTGATCCAGAAAGGAGAAATCTAGGTTTGCAGCTACAAGCATTCTGAAAGATAATACTTTGCTATTTTTCTTATTTCTGAGAAGAACATGCTGGTTCCCTGGCTTTCCAGAAATGTACAGCCTTTACCTTATTTTGTTTCCTCTCCTTACAGACCACAGTGCTCCGGGCTGTTAGTCCTCTGCTCAGTTCTAAACAGATCTTTTCACTGTCAATACCAATATCCATTAACAATATATTTTTATATATATACTGTACAATTTACTTTCATCATCCACTACCACTCTGCACTTAACATTCAGAAATTAAGGTGGCAGTCACTGGTCACAATTGCCACTGCCTTTGAAATTTAAGCTCTCACTGTGTGCCTCAGATGGGTTTTTTGCAGTAATGTGGGCAGCCCAGTTGCTTCCATTTTATCCTTTTTTCTTACTGGCCCCCTCTCCTGTAATAGCATTGGCACAAGAGAAAACTAGTATGGAATGAAGAGAAAAGATAGCCACTAAATTCAAGTCCAAAACC
Source organism: Nestor notabilis (assembly GCF_000696875.1). NCBI lineage: Eukaryota > Metazoa > Chordata > Aves > Psittaciformes > Psittacidae > Nestor > Nestor notabilis. The sequence goes on from NW_009918768.1 coordinate 260,031, forward strand.
ATCCTTGTATCTCTGAGGAAGGCTGGATCTGGGTCTGAATTCTGACATTTCTTCTCTCTGGTCACGACCAGGGATAAAGCTTCCTGCCATCAATGAAAGCCAACACACCTACTAGTACTAACTGCGGCACTGGGAATGCTGGGATCCCAGTCCTGTAGAGGCTGAATGATGCATCTGAGGATTTAGATGGCAAAGATGTGTCACTTTGAAAATAAACATCTTTGTTTTGTTTCTACATGCTTGTTTGCTATAAATGCTTTAGCTAAGCCTCAATAGCTATATTTCACTGGGAAAACATTATCTGTTGACAATTATGCAATTCTATTAACATCATTGCCTTTTTAATCTATGAAAGGTTACATTAAACAGAAAGAAGGCACACAGGAGACTACAGGAAGGAAAGTACCTACCCTTTAAGGGAAAAAAAAAAAAAGATTATTCAAATGATCATCCTGACATTTATTTTTATACAAAGGAAAATAGAACAAGAAACATAATGGGGTATTTTGGTGACTTGAATACCAACAGAAAGTAAATTAAACCTTACACAATAAACGCAAATGACAGGACAGATTCTTCCTTCTGCACCTTTTACTACACGGGTGGGGAGAATAAGATTAACTGGGAAATGCACAAAGCACAGTGAAGATGGAAGAGAACGATCTAATGTATGCTACCTTACTATAGACCGTCAGCTGTCTAAAGAATCTAGGAAAACCTAAAGCAACCACTACATTTGAAACATTAGTAGTGTAAAAGCCTTCACAGCCATAGGATGAAACACATCTACCAATGGACATTTATGCCCAGCCCAGAACTGGATGAAAATTCCAGCACAGTTTCCAGCAGCCAAGCTATTCCTGTTGCTGGGGCTTTGCAGAGAGCAGAGTTAGCTCAAATGCACCCCCTCCCATGGGCACAGCCCCCAGACCCATACACCAGAGTGAGCCAACTAGAGCAGAGAGGAGCTGCAGGCTTTTCTCTGCAACTGGAGGTGGAGCATTACAGCATTATAGTATCCATGAAAACAAGACAGGGGGAATGAATTTGCTTTTTTCTTTTCCACAAAGGGGGAGAGGGGTAATGGCCCTGATTAATTTAGTAGGTTATACACTCTGAATACTGTGCTCCGTTCTACCCAGAAGGCTCCCTCCTAATCAGAACTACAATTCAAATTTGTCTCAGTGACCAAACATAGCGCTGCTTCAGTTACTTCCAAAGTATCACCTTTCAGCCAGATCCCCTGGCCAGCTGCATACAAAGCTCTGGAAGCTGGTAAATGCTTCTTGACTTCCCAAGTACTTGTGGCTTGTGGTTTTTAATTAACTCTGGGAGAAGGATAGGCAAATACATGGGGAAGAATTGTGTATTCTGCTTGCTAAAACTGAAATGAATATGCATATGTGTTTCTGATCAAGCATAGGCAAAGGACACTTGAGACAGCAGAGAACTGCTGTTTAGGACACTGCAACTGACTGACTTCTCTACCTTAGAGTACCCATTAGTTATTAGGAGATTTCAGAAATACCTGTTTACAACCATCATCTGTTCAAGTACCTCTGGGATGGGCTTATGACCTTTAGTGAACTGTCTCTTTGCATCACTCAAGTACTCTTTATCTTCCCTTTACACAGTGAACACAGTGTAGGAGAGATCTGTAATCACAACCCAGAAAGTAGAGAGAAGGGGGTTATTTTTTGTACATCCTGCCAGTGCTTGAGAGGTTGTACACTAAATGGAAGGGGCACCTGAAGCAGAACACAAACGTGAGGACATCTTGCTTGGGAGCTGATGCTGTTCTGCAAAGTTGAACAATGGCCAAATTGCTATGGAATTCTACCAACTGCACCCCTATTTGACCTTAGGACAAACCACCAAGAGCCAGATTATGACTTCTTATGACAGACAACGCTTTGCACCATGTGTATGAGTAGATGTGTTATGAGCTTGTCCTTAGAACTCAAACTTCTACTAAGCAAATCACATTTCCTATGAAAAGGTGCATAATCAGCCCTTAGATTTTTCACTGTTCCTCACTTGCTCTTTTCCCAATTTTCATTTTGAGACTTGGGCTCTGCACATGGTTGCTGTCAGACAGAGGTAAAGAAATACAAGTAGCTTAGTATGCAGAGCCAACGTAAGGCATGAAAGTACAAGAACACTTTTTATACTTTATTTTGTAACTATGATAATGTGTATTTCTAATGATGCTCCTCACAGAAGTATGTGCTTGCCCTTTACTAAGCAGTCAGGATTACTCAATCTAGAATCTACGAACTTTCTTACCTGTCTTGTCTTCACCTGAAATGACTGATCAGAAGACTGTATTTATAATACAAGTAAGGGGTAATGCCTTCCACAAGTCAGTATCTACAAAGACCTAACACTTGAAAAAGCCTGTACAGAATGGAGAAACTTACACCAGACCACACGTTCTCTGTGAAGAGCTATTACCATAGACGTTTTAGTTAGAAGGCACCTCTGAAGGTCACCTTGTCCAACCTCCTTCTCAAAGCAAGATTATCACCAATGTGGATTCTACTTCTCCAAGTGTTTTTAAAACAAACTGCTAATTTGCAAACATTGTGTTTTCTAAACAATTAATTTTTTATAAGCAATGAGTAAAAGATCTATAAACAAAACCATTCACGAAGGCACAAGAGATCACACATCTGTGTCTAGTTATGAGAAAAGCTTTCACCAGATCCATGAGTTGACCAGTTGTTACTATTACTTTAACTCACATGGAACTCAAACCACAAACCAACCTCTGGTTGGCCTTTACTCACAGGGAAAGCTGGTCATGGTGCACAACTGCGTTCATACAAACACAGTCCTGCATTTCTCATTGAAGAAAGATAAGGCTACACCACTAAGAACTTTGTATGTTCTGGTCAGTCACCACCAAGCAGATCCCCAGTAAGTGGTCAAATACATCGTCTGTGTATTTGGGCCATTTCTATGAACTTGAGAACTACTTCTGTGAAAACAACACTCCATTTGCAGTCGTGTTATTTCTATCAAAGTCTGCTCAAAATAAAACTGGGGACTGAAACAACTGGTTGCAGCAAGATGACAGAGTAACACTTAGGTTCAGGACACCACATTTTCCGTTCTTTAGGCTGAGGTTTTTACAAAACTCTAAGCTATTCAGGCAGTAAAATTTTGTTGGAATTCTAACAACTGTTTTAAAGAATTGTCACTAACTCACTAGCACCACCTACACATGCCAGTGACCAATAATGATACACTTAGGCAATATTACTGCAGCCAGTAACTGCAGAAAAGATAAATTAGTCCCTGTGGGGGTATTATGGAGCTATAATTTCAGTTCAAGTCTCTATGACAGTACAAGCCAAGAGACTGAAGTCTGAATCACACTGAACCTAATTAGAAGTGGAAAGCTTTGGAAAACCAGCTAAAACTTTCCTTTTAAATGGCATGCTGTACTAATAAATCAAATGGGTTTACATGCCTTTTACTAGTTTCCACTAAGACTAGGTCCATTTCAGAACTCATTCTTTAACTGTGATGTTATCTGAAAAGAAGCCTTTCCAAACGCCAAGGTAAATAAGAATCAGGAAGGTGATGGATGAAAAAGGAATGTGCTCTGCAGACGGATGTCAGTATATAGACAGAGATTCAATTAAGTAACATTTACCTGGGCTCTTACATTCCAATCCTGTTATTAGATCACCACACTTAAGCCCAGACACCTTCAGAAGATTGCAGCTGGCCAGGAAAATCTGCTTGCTTGAATGGGAAAAACTTTGGATACATAAATGTTCAGATTAAGTTTTCCTCTGACTGCTAACTAGAATGAAGAGAGGTGCCATCTAGCTCCATATGTGGTACCCAAGTACATCAGCAGCCTTGAAGTAGGATTACCAGACTCATTATATGGCATAGCAAAAAGTGTAATTCTTCTGAGTGCTGATGTCTGGAACTAAGGGCTGTCTTTACTTGAGGTTTTTGCTTATGTTTTTTTTTCCCCTTTCTTCCTGAAGAATTGTAAAAAGGACTTGGCAATAACCCAAGGATTCTGTTTTAGAAACTGCACAGACAACACCTACACAGAGATGTGTTTTCTGTTATTGAACCTGTACTAGCTATTAGAGACTTTAGAAAAAGCACTGGGTTACAGATCTGCTGAAGCTAAAATACCTGCTGTTCCTAACAATCTCCAATTTGCTCTTGGGCTCAAAAATACCCATTAGCTGCCTCTCTTCAGGGCAGTGAAAGCTTAGATTATCAATTATGAAGCAGACTGCTTATAAGTCTCTTCTATCCATGCCCCGTAAGTATGTTTCTTTGGTTTCATAAACCAACAATAGGCCATAAATGACGTGTTGTTGTCTGCGTCATCTGCACCTGGAAAGCTGAACATTTAAATTAAATGGTGCAACTCTGCAGATAAATATGTGTTCCTCATCATTCTTACAGTATTTGTGAGTGTTGTAACTGGCTCAAACACTTCTGACTTTGCCAAGCAACATTCCTGGTGGGAATAGAGAGATAATGAGACTTTTAAAAATGGTTGAGATGGAAATGAAAGTATTTCCATGTAACTTGAGAAAACTGGCTATGTGGCATATTCAACACACAGATTTCATCCTGGCTTCTACGCATATTCCATTTAGACAGACATTATCACATCTCAGACTTACCACCTGTCAGCTCTAATTTGATTAACACATTGTGTATGCACGCTACAACCCACTGAGAATGTGCAGTCAAACTGGTTAACATAAACCACCTTCTTCTAAAAGGTTTACCTAAAACAGACCTCACCTAACCACACTGTTGTGCAAATAAAGCAAGCTGTAACATAGACTTGGCTACTGGATGTCAGCTGACAGCTGGAAATTTATTAAGATAGGACAATTTGTAGGCTTTCAGGTAACCACAAAGGTGAATGCTTTGTCTGAAAACTAAAACCTAACTACTGCACTTATCTTCAGGTTAACGTAAATAAACAAACCTGTGACAGGTTTAGTGTATGTAAATCTTATGAAATTCTCTCATTCTGAAGCAATGAGCAATAACACTTGGCACTTGTTTAATGCCTTTCATTACAGGACCTCCAAACACTTCATTTCATTACGAGCTGCAAGTCCACTAGCTGAACACAGTTTAACTGATGTGTCAAAATCTCATAAAAAAAATTAAAAATTTTCTATAAACCAGCCAGGAATAGAGTCCAGCCCTTTCTAACTTTGTCTTGTCTTTTACCATAAAACAGAGCCTCTCATTTGAACCACTGCCTTTTGAACTAATACCAAGTACAGGCACCACTGAAGAACCAATGCTAGCAACTGGTTACAGTAGGTCTTAGCCTAAGAGTCACTGGCATTTTGTCAACTGCTGCTTCAAAATGTAAGTGATCTTTGCTTCACCTTAATTTGTTCTCGGGAAAATGTTCAAGATTGAAAGTTGTATCTCCTCTCACTGCATGCAGCCTGGGTGGAGTGAAAGACTATCATTCATGGAAATGATGAGAAACTAGAAAGTGCCTCCTGATGGGTTCTGTACACAAACTGGCTATGAAATAAAAATTGGCCTGAGGTTATCTTTACTGTAAGTGCCAGATGACTTCACATGGTTTACTCTTTGGCTGCAAGCTACTATCTATCCACGCTTCTTTAGCATAATTCCTGCGTAAGCAGGAGGCACACACTTGGTTCTTACGCACAGTTCTCTGCAACACACCTGCTTTTCTGCTTCTCATTTTGCACATTTCCAGCTTAGACATATTCATCATCTCAATAACAGAACATTGAACCTTTCCAAGAAAACAAACTCAAGAATGTCATAAGTAATTCTTTTCTTTGTTTGCTGGGCAAAATACCAAGAGGCCTAACACTTTGCTGCCAGCACAGAAACGTGCATGTCAATGCTCTTAAAAAAGAAATGGCATAGACCAGGTTGTTTCGTTTCTCTAAGCAGCTTTTTATGTAACTATTACAACTATTCTGGCACATAGTACATCAGTAGTAAAATCCTGATATTAAGCCTTCATATGGTTAAGAGCTTTTAACCTTTTTATTTCTCTCCCTTTCCTCAAATCAATGTGTATCATTTTACACTGTTATTACTCACCTACTCCTGTAATCATATTGTGACACCATATCATGATAAAATACATACTGGAAGTATCAGTCTCTTTTTTAATGAAATTTTACAGTATTGACAAGCATTAAAAGCAGCTACTAGTTAAAGAAACCTGCAATAGCTTATTTCTTTGTTAAAAGCATTTCCTTGCTTATTTTGCAGTTTTATAGGGGCTACTCAAAAGTATCTGCTAAAGTTTTCTAATTACATTTTAGTATTGTTATATACTGCATTCTGTCAGAATCAGGTGTGTTATCATGTGATACACTTGTCATGCCTTCCAGGAAATAAACTCAAAATATGAGATGAATGTATTTAAAATGGACTTGCTTAAGTTTTTTTCAAGATGAAATATGCCAAGTGCAGTTTTCCAGCTTCTTTTTGAACATATAATCTTGTTCACTACTGAAATGTTCTTGTTCACTTCTGAATTCTGATAACTGGCCAGCTGTGTTAAGCAGAAGGAGCTTCTCATATGCTTTTTCATCAGTTCTTTAAACCCCTTCATGCAGCAGCCAAGGTAAAGACTGGAAGTAAATTGAAACCAGCTCCAAAGGTGGTAAAACAACCACCCTTGAGATTTTCACAAGAGCACAGATCACCAGCTGAACTGGACAAAAACACAAGCTACTTAAAACCCACCCCAAATCTTATACATCATTCTATTTCATAGAAGAAGCCTTTCTAACTCATTTGTAAGAGACAGAGAACACAGAAAATGAGCATCATGTTGGACTGTAATGGACAAAGGGTCAGAAGCCGCCTTACCTTACAGGTTGCTTATTTATGATCATTTTCTGCAACTTAATCCTAAAATAAGTATGTTTCATGAAATCAGTGACTGGCCATCACTGCTCCCTGAGGAAGAACAGTTCTAAAGCAAAGTTGGTCTTGTCAGTCACAGAGAAGCAGTTTAAAGCCTTATCCTAACAAGGTGAATCCTGGGTCTCCACCTAATAAGCATGACAGTTGGGGGGCAACGGACTTGAGCACATTGAAAAAGGCTCTGACTATGTCAAAGATGCATTTTACCCTGAAATTCCCACCGAAAAGGGGAGGAAAGCAAGGATGTGAGATGGGAAAGGTAGCAGAGCTGAACATGAAAGATAACCACTCTCAAGTAAAATCCTAAAACCTGTCACCTCAAGATTAGCTAAAACACAGCAAGAAAGGCTACAGCAACAAGTGATTCAAAGGTAAACATGGAAAATAAATTAATATGATTTAACTAACACACTAATTAACTAACAGAATAATGAGAGGGACCTCTGATGAATGAAATTAAAATAACACAGTATTTCTTGAATAAATGCACTGTTGCTCTTTAATGATCAACTTAGTAATGTGGAAGAAGGCTGAAGATCTTGCAAATGCCTGATTTTATAACAGAAGAGAAATTCATGAGGAAAAACCTTCTTAATCTCTTATAAATCCCCAATTCAAGTTGGAATGTGCTCCTAAATAAGGCTTTGCTGAATACACAGGTACCAAACATTCCTTCCTGTTAATGTCCTTCTGCTTGGTTTTAATTTTGTCTTTCTTTTTATGCTTACAGAAACAGATTTAAAGTAGCAGCAGCTCAGTTAACTAACATCCCAGCTCTTCAGGTGGTACCCCTCAGTGGAGCTCCATTGACTTCAAAGCCAAGAGCCTGTTCAGAGGAGCACAGCAGAGGAATGCAACAAAGAGAAGCAATGACTACTTAAAGCCAACCCAAAACAAAGCAGTTTTGGGTTTAGGAAGCCTGTTTGGGATGTCCTACCTTGCACAGAAGCATGATTCTGTGTAAAGGTTGCCAGGAACTGAAACCTTCACGTGTCAGAGAATACAGAAACACAGGTGCTGCCGGGAACACTGACAGGAAGCAGGAGGAGAGGGCTGGGGGCCACAGCACCAACACATTGAGGCTAAACGATACTTGTGTTCAAACTCAATTAAAGCTGCACCAACATCAACTGCAGATTTGGGGTGTCACATGGATTCACCAGTACAGTGCTGAGTCTTACACTTTATGGCCAATAACCCACAGTGTGCACTCACTCACCTAAAGGAGGCTCTCAAGCCCGGCTGCAGATGCTGCTCTGAGAGGACTGACTCAAAATGGCGACCGTGGGGCTCCTGCTATACCTGAATGGGATCCGAGCTGGTGGCCCTGCGCCCGCCAGCGCCCCCGTGCGGTGAGAAGCTGCGCTGTGCATCACTTGGGGCTCCTGAGACTTCATTGGTGCTTTTTCGCCGTTGTGTGTATTTTTATTACTTCTATTATTAAGTATATTCTACTTAATTTCAATTATTGAGCTGCTCTTACCTCTTCTCGTATTCTTCCAATTCTCCTCCTTATCCCGCCCGGGGGGTGGAGTGAGCAGGTCAGTGGTACTTAGTTGCTGGATGGGCTCTGCTCACCTCCTGGGCTTGCTGGCCAGAAAAGGGAGAGCATCCCTCATGTACATCAACAGCTCATGCTGCCCGGGACACTTCTAAACACAATACACATCAGTGGCTCAAACACAGAATCACAGAGTCACAGAATGGTTTGTGTTGGGAGGGACCTTAAAGCTCATCCAGTCCCAACCCCCTGCCATGGGCAGGGACACCTTCCACTAGAGCAGGTTGCTCCAAGCCCCTGTGTCCAACGTGGCCTTGAACACTGCCAGGGATGGGACATTCACCTGATGAAGATGTCCCTGCTCGTTGCAGGGGGTTGGACAAGATGACCTTTGAAGGTTCCTTCCAACCCAAACTATTCTATGATTCTATGATCCATACAAATGTCAGAATCCATCCCCTCAGCAGCAACATCAAATAACAAGACCAAGTCAGTGTAAGGCACTAAGGGATCTGAAGCATCTTTTCAACCGTTAAGATCTGCTTCAGAAGCACAGGACTCAATTCAAAGAAGTGGGTTGTTTTGCTTTGTTTATCATAGCGATGACTACAAATGCCTTTGCAATTTTCTATGAAAAAAAACCACCCTGCCACAAATTAAATTTAAGCTTACACCTCAGTTTGGGAGGCAAAGCAAAAGAAACCCACAACAGAGTACCAATATAGAGCTGTCAAAACAAAGTTTTTCTACCGTTTCCATGATGAAATTTCCTTTCTTTCTAACACTCATCGCTTTAAAAGGAGATGTACAAAGAATTATTATTAGTCTTACGCTTCAAGATACACAGAACTGTAGAGAGCATAACACCATTATTAAGGTTTTAGTTTTTAAAAGACAGAACAGCATATGGGAAAGAAAGTCAAGTAAGAGCAAAATTGGAAAGATTACAGAGGAGGAGGTAACAACCTGTACTTCTAAGAAGCAGATTAGAAGAGAATTTGTAAGTAATGGGAGGGACACAAGAACTGTGGCAGACAAACTATGAGACGTTATTCTCTGAATAGAGGTAGTCCAAGATGTGTATGTCTAAATGCCTCACAAGAAACAGAGCTGGAAAAGACTGGAAGGACATGGAATAAATTCCATCTTCAATGAACTATTGTCCAGGTTGGTGAGCTCTGAACTATAGTAAACATTTTTAAATGTAGCCAAAATTAGAGATGCTGTTATTTCATCTTGTCCCTGTACCACCAGTTTTGCAAAAGAAATGTTGCAGGTCATTAGTCTCCAACATAAACTAGAACGCTTATGTTTAAATGTGATAAAGCCTTCATTAAATTCTGTTATGTGTGTTTTCCACCTACTGTACACATACTGTGAATTACTGATAGCAAGCCTTAGGCAAAGGCAAGAGGGAAAAAGAGAGCTGAAGTGAAAGCTTTATTATTTTTTTCTTAGGGTGAAGAAGGCTGAACACGAGATTGATTCTGATATGTTTACTCACAAGAATAGCATCATCATTGCATGAATAGGCTGGCTGATTTCAATGAAAATGCAGAGTAATGCATTATTCAGTTCAGCTAATGGAATCAGAATCTGATTTAATTTGAATTAAGAATGAGTAAGGTGAGTGAGTAAGAAACAGGAAAACAAGAAACAATCCAAAGTGCAAAATACAACTCTATCTCTATCTCAAATAGCTCCACATTTCAGACCTGGGCTGTCTCCCAGCAAGGCATGGGAACTTTTCCCTTCATTGTTAATTCCTGCCCTGTTACTACTCAACTGCAAACCAGGGAACTAAAAGCAAACATGCCATCTAATTCTGCCCCTTGGGAGCAACTGTACCATTCAGTCCAAATCTGCTTCATAAATGTAGCGAACTCCACCTTAAAAGTCGTTCATTATTTTGCCTCCATTATTTCTACTAGAAGGTTTGAGAACCTTACTTATAGTGGCTATTAACCCTCTTCTAATCTCCACTCCAAATTTATTCATAGCCAGTTAACACTCATTCATTCTCATGCCAGTATTGTCGTTTACCTTACATACTTGTTTTCCTCTTGGGTATTTAGCCCTGCTAAATTTATAGCTAACACTGATCACTCGAAACCTCATTTAGTTAAACTAAATACACCCAAACATTTACTCTCTTCTCCTGTGCTGAACTTTGCACACCCCCAAACCACTGCACCTTTTGCAATGTGATTTTGCTTTTTGGGTACAAGTGGATGCTTTGCACGGTTATCTAGAGGAGATGAAGGCAAGAGCTTCTTACAGTGATAATGACACATCCTGTTTCTACTGAAAGTGACCTACCCGGTTGGTGTATTTTAAACTTAGTCTTATATTTATGTGAGACTGCAAAGTTTGTATGTTAATGTGAAAAAACTCCAACCCAAACCACACAACTCTCCCCCACCCAACTGCAGGAAGTCATCTATGCTCCTTCCCATTCAGAAACTCCAAATCCTCTATTCATCTTGTCTATATACATAGCACTTATGCCTTGTGGAAAGAAAAGATTGTTTGAAGGTTAGGAAATGAACCCTAAATTTGGAAAATAAAGACACCTGCTCCAACCAGAGTCCTGACACATCATCTGGTTCCCCATCTACTAGGATAATGATTATTTCCCTGCTTAGCAGACACATGAACTGCAAGGTGGGAAGACAGTACGATTTTGAGGGTGCCCAAGTATGGTAGGGCATTGCAACAATGATAATGCAAAGCACAGGATGAGATTACCCAGCTTTAAATGTAACATTCAGAAATGCCTGCAGCCAAGTCCCAGTGGCTTTCACATCACAGCCCTGCAAAGTTCCTTTATGTCTTAACATGCACATGAGGGTAGGCAGCAATAGGCCAGCAAACACGAAACAGGACTCTGCATCAGTGAACCAGAGGTGCACGTAAAGGTAGTACACAGGGATCCCAGCATCACCCACTCTCAGGGAGCACCTAAGATGCAGTACCACGTTGTGCATCATGCATGCCAGCAGCCTCAGTTGACACAGTAATTCCTAGGAGTCAGTGAAGCATGGGAGCTTCCTCTTATCTGTGCCACCTCCAAAAGCTTTGACTTAAAATCACTATCGCTGTTTGACTTAAAAAACCCTATCACTCGGTGTTACTGTTCCAGTCTACTCTCAACATCAGATTCCTCCTCCAGTGACACCTAGCTTTGAACTATCTCCACTCCCAAAGATACAGAAATTCATGTACCTTCTGCCTTCTCAAGTCCCCTTCTGATAGCTTACATTTCATTTCTGCCCACCTACTATATCATTCTATTATGCCATTCATATTGGTTTACTGAATGCTGACATGCGAGATGTTGCTGTAGGCAAGTCCCTACGTAAAGGAATTCATGATGCAAGTAATGCAAGTTGAGCCTAAACAGGAAGCCAAATTGTATTACAGTGTCGCAGTTTAGTTACACATTTCCTAAGAAATGTTGGGTAAAACAGTATTTTTGGAAAAAATAAAGTTACCTTCTCTAAAACCCACCTTGGTTTTATGTGTGAAGCAACCTGGAAAAAAACCATGTCAGAAAAAAACAGAACAAAAATGGTTATAAAAACAAGAAGTGATTTTTTTTATTTGTTTCAAAATGATTTGTTTTAACTTACCAAAAGTAAGTCGTATAAATTCAAAGACATCTCAAAGGTCCTGAAAAAAGTCTTCCTTTGGAAAATTCAGAACTGTTTCAGTTCAGGACAATGCGTTCTTTTAATGCTCAATATTTTTCATGGGATACGTACAATCACAATGGTTTGGGCTGAATGGACCTTAAAGCTCATCCAGTTCCAACCCCCTGCCACGGGCCCGCACACCTTCCACTGGAGCTGGTTGCTCCAAGCCCCTGTGTCCAACCTGGCCTTGAACACTGCCAGGGTTGGGGCAGCCACAGCTTCTCCGGGCACCCTGTGCCAGCACCTCAGCACCTTCATAATGAACATAACCCAATCCTATTTTGCCTCTAATCAGAAGGTATTAATGCATTGCAGGACTTCAGATTTAAGCCAGGCACTGTGTGCAATATGATCCTCTCTGCTAACACAGGCAGTTAAAAATAAAAGCAGAAGCAGTGAGGATGTTGCTCTGGCCCTCAGACAAGGGTAAAGTTTAAGGAAGCTCGAAGGTGACAGGATGAAGAAAGAAAACCAAGCTACAGAGAGAATTGCTGCATACTGAGAGCTAATTTGCACAAACAGGCTAGACAGAAACAGAAGGGATGTGGGAAAGCGGGAGAACGTTGACTGATGACACCTGACAGCCAGGTGACCCTGTAGGTTTGAGGGCTGTCACGGCACCTGAAACGGTGCCAGCAGCCACTTGAACTGCCCTCTCCCCTCTCACATTTCATTAAGCACATTCACCTTGGTCTACTGCACTGCAGAGGAGCACACACAGAGATCCCAGCATCCCCAGGAAGCAAATTCATTCAGCTACCCCAGTTTATTGAGGAGCTGTTTCAGTGATTGCTGTTCACTGCTGTGGGTGTACTCCTTTGCTGTGGCTCAGGGCAACCCTGTTTCAGAAGATTCCCTGTGTCACGAATCCTGTTCTAGTGTTCCTGTAAAACTTTATTTTGGGATGGAAGGAATGTATCAGGAAAGCACCAGGATGTGAAGTGCTATCTTCAGGTCTCATATATGGCTTGAGATACACTTTAGCAGGGTTTCAGCAAAGGCTATTCAAGTGACTGCTGTTTTGGTATGTTTTTCATGGGCCCCTAATACAGCAAGTCATGCTAGGACAGAGAGATAACAGGCTTCAGTCCACTGCTACTCCTGGCTCCCACTTGGACAGAGAAGCAGTTATACATGGAGAGTGGACAGTTCTGGGGTGTTTGAGAGACATCTAGATTTGGGCCATGGTCAGTAGCTCTTCTTCTAATATACATCTGCTATATTTGATCTCATACTTATGGACCTCAGCCCTCATCTGGAACAGCTTCTGCTGAGCATCTCCCTTCCAACAGGCCAGATCTTATTTCTTGTGCAAAAGGCTACTTTAGTTATGCCTGACCATTGGATTGCACAGGAGAACTTGGGAGATCTGGCCAATTGCGACACATCCTTTAGAGACCCAGAAACTCCTGCAAATGGCCTTGCAGAGTTTCCTGAAGACTCTTACGTGGGTTTAGGAGTAGGATTTTATAGGGCACATGCATATTGTGCTACTCGGCAAAAATGTGGGGGGTCCTGACTTTAAACACCAGTGTTTTGGTCATCCATTTTTAATAGTTACCCAAGCTGGATAAGTTATCTTATAAAAGACAGTGTTGAAAGACAAGTACTCACTAGGGAAAAAAGCATTTTAATTTATGGGTACACACAGAGAAAAATCCAGCTTTTGTTTCTGAACTCCAGCAACTCAAAACCAGCCAAATACATATATCTCTTGAATAATAGTAATAATAAAAATGCTTTGGGCTGTGACATTTTGTGCCAAGTCACAGTCCAGAGCGGAATTTTATGGTCAAGTTATAGACCTGAAGAATATGGGCTTATAATGGAAATCCTGACAGACCCTAGGTAAGCACTCCTATAATATCTTGAATTTGATTTAGGAGTGGTTTTCAATAATGCTTTCCCAAGCCAGTCTGTCAGGGACTGCTAGGAAAAAAAACTAAGGTTTTTGTTTCTTTTTCCCCCCAGTGCAGCTCAGAGTACTTGATGATAAGCTGGTATGCTCAGGCAAAGCCAACCTTTTGGGTGTCTGTAGTCTCCAGCTGTCAGGTCCCCAATATCAGAGGCCTATAAATGTCAGTGCTAAGTGCACCTTTCATTTAACAAAACAGTAACTCGTCTATCTCTGTGCAATAAATTGCTCATTTTTGTGCCTTTGCAAAGGCTGCTATGATTTGTAAATGGCTGGAAAATCTGCCTCTCTGCTTTTTTCCAACAACCATGAACCACGGAACACTGGATTTTGGGGGGAAGAGAAGAGGAAACCTAAATAATCCAGGAATCATCAGATTAAGACTGGAGAAAGAATGATTACTACCCACTCTAAACATCTCCTGGTCGCTGACAAGTGGAAAGCCAGTTAACACCCTGCTCCCAGGACCTTACTAAATACAGAGGGGTGCAGCTTGCTCACACAATATGTAAGATACTGTGCAGAAATCAGCCACGCTTGTGTTGGTAGTTCCAACCTTAGCTTAGTCCTCCAGTGCCTGCTTTGTGTGACCTTGTCATTGCCCGCACCCTTCACATTTATCCCCCTGCAAATTAAGCTGTTAGAAAGCTACAGGGTTTGCCTACGCTTGTCTTCCAGACAGGGTCCTGAGTGGAGAGAGTCACCTTCAAAGGTTGAGTCATTCCACCCAGCTCTAGAGCTAATGACCAAATACACACACGCTGGAGACCACAAACGACTCTAACGCTATCATACTGAGGTTATTACAGCATGCAAAAGAGCCCTTGAGGGTCAGAGGTAAGAGCACAAAGCTGGCAGAAAGATATCTCTACAATTTTTATATAAACCCAAGCTTACATTTTTGTTCCTGTGATTCTGATGCAGTTTTCCACATTCAAATATCCTTCCCCCAGAATAACCCACGGGGTTCATGGAGTCATCAGTTAGCCAGTGTTAAAACCCTCAAAACCAAATGCATTATTATGAGAGAAATCAGAAAATTGAGGTGCTCTTCAAACCCTGTGATGAGACACAACAACGTAAAAACTCTGGTGGGTGGCAGGCATGATGCTCCTGTGCCCTTTTAGAGCACTGGATGGGTACCAGCTAGAGGGAGCCAAGCAGCCAGAGAATGAGAACAAAGAAGAAATGACAACTCTGAAGAAAGAGCAACATGAAACTGAGGTTGACACAAGACACTGTAAAAGTACAGGAAAGACAGGAGTAAAGAAAGCAAAGGACAAAATACAGAGAAAGAAAGAGTATGAATTTGGTGAGTGGACAATCAGTCTGAGATGAGAGGAGAAAGAAATGAAAGGAATGAAAAAAACTGGTTCAGCATTTAAGTTGATGAATTTTATTGTGCCCGCCTTCATGTTAGTACTTTTCACAGGAAGCTTCTCCCATCGACAACTGTATTTGGTAGAAAAGATAAAGAAGTTACTAAAGCAGCTCAGTACTCCAGGTGAAATAACTGGTGAAGAAGGGAGGGAACTGCATGGATGTCTCCACAAATAGGTATGTAACTATGTGAGAAAACATGGAGTACTGTGTCCTCCGAGGAAACATGCGAAGTGCAGAGATGCTGCAATTATTTTTACTAGAATCAAATTCCCTGGTTTATTTGGAGAATTATTTCCAGCCACAGCAACTAACAGTCAAGAAGAGAGTCACCAGGCCCTGATCCTATGTATGAGCATTCTAGTAATGCCTGCACTCAATTGTGCCCACATGAATCTGAGCATGGAAGGTCAGACAAGATGAACAAAGTCTGTGTTGGGTGGAAAAATACCCCAAAACTTAATATCTGAGACAAACGAAAGAAACTTCTTCAGTGCCTTACAAAAACCCCAGACAGCCCAGTTAACCACAGCAACAAAGAAAACTGTCCCCTTCCACCTCTTAAAAGCTCGGATACAGAATTCTACAAGATCCACTTGTATTGTGTTGCGAGGGCTTCCCGAGTTCAAATGAACTTCTGTAACCCAGGAAGCTGCCCAGCAGGTACCAAAAAAGTCTTAGGGTATGGGCAAGGTGAGGTAATTCCCCTCTGAGACTTGATGGCAAACCCTCTTTCAGTGAGAGCTCTTCGGCTACACCAGAAAAAGGGCCCTTCATTTCAATCTGCCATCTGGGGATATCAAAGCTTTCCAGCAGAGTGAGGGAAATGGTCAGGATGAATATGAATAAGATAAGAAACCTGCACAGAGGGGTTCAGGAGAGTAAAATGATACTTTTCCCACCTATTTGGATTTTGGGCCTCCACACAATTAAAGCCTTGTTTCAGTGTGACTTTAATTTCATAGCCCTTGGTTTGGATCCTACTCTTCTATACGCTGCACATCCTAATAAAGCAGCCCCATTAGTAAACTACATTTATGCTAATGTACTTGCTTGCAGTGATAATTATCACAGCCCTTAGCCCTGGTCCTTGCCAGTGTGAGCACGTCAGGAGGGGTTGGTATAGCATTATAATTATACAATTAGCCTTGTCATAGCAAGGAGCTCTGGGAATAGAGACATCTTGAAGCTTAAAATGTGGACAGCTGATAGATGACTGTCATTAAACTCCTTTGTTCACTCCATGATGGAATAGTCACTGAGCTGCAGGGTAGGCTTCTTTAATGAAAAAGAAAGACCTTGAACCACAGCCACTATCCTCCACCTCTTCCCAACCTGTCCAGCCACCCCCAATTCCTCCCACTTCACACAGCTTCTCTCTCATCACATCTGCAGCAAAATAACAAAAGCTGTCTCTAACGAGTCATTCCTAATCTATCAAGTCTTGGTGGATGAGAAAGGCTCTTCTCCTCACACTACAGTCAAGGGGACCTCATTTGCCTCTCCCCTCCATGCTCAGAGCCTCCCTCCCTCCCATACATGAGGAGCACAGGCCGAAACCATTTGATTTTGGATGCGAGGCAAGTGCTGCACCAGCTTCCGGGTCAGCTTCTCAGTTGCATAAATCAATATAGATCCTTTGAATTCCAAATAGCCTGTGAATTTACACCCAGTTGAGAAGCACTGCCCTGGGGAGTAACAAAATACACCTTTCTAAAAAGCCTGGCATGGAGAGAGGCTTCAGGAGGAGGCAGCAGACAAGCCCATTTGCAGGAGGGCACTGAGCCCAGTAACATGAACCAGCTAAAAAGGAGGGACAACAGCACAGCAGAAAGCAGCAGCAAGGAGCCTTTGCAAAGTGCCTTTAGCTTGACAGCTCATGGATACCCCCAGCTACAGATCTGCACTGCCTGTAGAGAATTCTTAAAGCAGTAAGAAAAGGAGGCTGGGGGGCACCTTACTGTTCTCTACAACTCTGTGAAAGGAGGTTGTAGTGAGGTGGGAGTTGGTCTCTTCTCCCAGGCAACAAGCAGTAGGACAAGAGGAAACAGCCGCAAGTTGTGCCAGGGGAGGTTTAGGTTGGGTATTAGGAAAGATTTCTTCACTGAAAGGGTTGTCAATCATTGGAACAGGCTGCCTACGGAACTTGTGGAGTCCCCATCCCGGGAGGTATTTAAAAGACCTGTAGATGTGGCACTCAGGGGACATGGTTTAGTGGTAGACTTGGCAGTGTTAGTTTTACAGTTGGACCTGATGATCTTAAAAGTCTTTTCCAACCTAAATGATCCTATGACTGCAAGTGTGCTGGAATAACACTCAACAGGACTGACAATGTGCATCTGCTTCATTAAAATTCAATCCCCAAGTTCCCCTCTCTTTTTCTTTCCTAGAGTGTTTTCAAATGTTGTTTTCCTGCATACCTGGATAACTGCTGCTGTGCAGGGCTTTAGTTAAGGTAATTTGAGAATTCTTTTATATTGAAAAGGTATAAAAAATAATCCCCTGAAGTACTTGATTTTCCTTCCATGACATTCCACTGTATCAACTTACTTCGGCTTTACCTTGTTAGTATTCTGAAGGGCTGTGAATGAATTATTACAGTTCAGAATGCAAAAAACAGGTCTGGCAGCCCCTGGGGGATACAGGGCAGAATAGAATGGGGCACTGGCTAAGATCCAGGAGAGCTGAGCTCTTCTTCACAGGCTATGTGATCATGGGCAAGCTGTTCTGTTTGTGGAAGACCGCTTCCTTTCTCACTCTTCCTTTACCTTCTTTGGGGCAGGAAAAGTTCCTCTGCATTCAAACACTGCCCAGCAAAAGTGCTGCAGATGTAAAGCAAATCAACAGACACAGAGTGAAACCATAACCATACCAGAAAAACCTCAAAACCAACACAGTAAAACAGGAGATGGGCCTGCCTGGGTTGAATTTCCATGCTGAATTTAGCAACTGTTGTATGCAACATTATTGAAGCAAAAATGCATTTCTGTATGCCCTTGAGAGAGAGGCTAGCAGCATAAAGCCCCATGAAAAGAATTTCAACAGGATCTAGGCTAATTTTTCCACTAGAGTAACAGTGAGAGGTTACAGCCTCAAATACAGGTGCCTTACAGTTAACCTCACCTACCAGCAAAGCATAACCAATGCTTTCTGACTAGAATCCACAAGATGTTTCTTCTTTTGAATGCATTTTCTTAAGAATGTCACCCCCACACCTCCACGTTGCCAGGGAGTGTGTCTGGGCAGCCCTTGCTGAGAAAAATGGTATCAAACACATTGAAATGCCAATGTATCGTACCTTTTTTTGCTGCATGGAGACCTCGGAGCAGCCTTCCAGTGTCTGAAGGGTGCCTACAAGAATACTGGAGAAGGACTCTTCATCAGGGACTGTAGTGACAGGACAAAGGGTAATGGGTTCAAACTTAAAACAGGGGAGAATTAGGTTGGATCTAAGGCAGAAGCTCTTCCCTCTGAGGGTGCTGAGGCGCTGGCACAGGGTGCCCAGAGAAGCTGTGGCTGCCCCATCCCTGGCCGGGGTTAAGGCCAGGTTGGACACGGGGGCTTGGAGCAACCTGCTCTAGTGGAAGGTGTCCCTGCCCGTGGCAGGGGGTTGGAACTGAATGAGCTTTAAGGTCTCTTCCAACTCAAACCATTCCAGGATTCTGTGATTTATACCTGTCATACACTGGCTGAGAAGGGTGTAATTCACCTACTGAGAATTCACTTCTAGGCTTGTGCTAACCTTACAGAATTTGATTCTTAATCCATTCCTCAAGTAGACAAAACTATGGACATCCACGAAGTATTATTTCATCCTTCCATACCCTAAAGCCATGAAGATTGTCATTCTTGCTCTCACTCTCGGAAGTACCTTGATACATGGGCATAGTTTACTGCTTTACTGGACGTCAAACTCCACATAAAATCGCTGTGCTAATCTCAGAACATTCAGTCCCTAAGTGAGACAGTACACATAGAAGCAAGACACAAGGAGATGCCTTGTGTATCTGTAAAGCAGAAGGGAAGAATTCCCTTAGACACAGCTGCTGTCTAACAACCCTGCTTTATGCAGAATGCTTGGGGGCTACTCTATTTTTATAACTTTCATCCACAAAATAAGAAGCTACAGCTTCTGAAAGAAGAACACAATTACCTTACAATGATGCAACAGTCAGAATAAATTCAACACAATCTGTATAAGCAAAAGGAAAAAGCATCCAAGGTTTTTTCTACTGGCAATAGATAATACTTAATAACTGCCCTATTGTCAACCTTCACAAATGATCTCCAGAGCCATATGCAGGTTGGCAACCAGGCATAGAGCCTAACTAGTTTTTGTATCTAGTTGTACAGAAGTTGAGGCATATGGAAACAAACAGCCTGGCAGAACAAGTGAACTCTGAAGCAATGACTTCGATAAATAAATGCCTGCAAACTGGCAGATGGAGAAAAGCGCAGCAGGGAGGAACTGTATTGCAGCAGCAACTTGATTTTAAACCGTTCTAAAAATCAGCCTGAGCTTGGAATGGAGGCGTTCCCGATTCCTTTAGTCCTTTTTGGGGAAAATTCTCACCATAAAAAGAGGGAAGGTGAGAACAGAAAGATGTATCCAACAGAAGACACCAGAAAGTGCTTCAGGGAGCAGAGAACGGGACTGGGAGGTGACTGATCATTTTTGTCTATTACTACATTGCTAATCATGGTTTTTGGTAGCTTTCAGAAAGATACAACCAATCATTACCTGAAATCTAGAAAAGCAAGATGTGGAGAGACATTCTCAAGCTGTATGGCAGATCCTGCAATGTGAGCACAGTGGATACAGGTACATGGGATACACAGACCTTTCCCACAGTGAATGGAAACTCGTGCTTGATGCAATAGCCACCTTCTGTACTCATTCCTCTGGAGGCCTGTTTATTTGCAGGCAAATCGAATCTTTCCTATTTGCAGGCTGCAGACTGATTCCTAGTCACTGTTAAATGTGACAAATGAGTGGAAAACAAGTATTACTACTCCCCTGCTGCTAGCAGGGGACTAGCACGTTTATTCCTTTTTGTGATAAAGGGACTCCTTGCCTGGTGATCTCAAAGATTATTTTTCCTACCAGTTCTGAAACATTTTCTTGTGTATGTCCTCTAACCCCAATCGACATTACAATCTGAGAGAGCACAAGGGAATAGGCATTCAAATGAGTGGAAAACAAGTATTACTACTCCCCTGCTGCTAGCAGGGGACTAGCACGTTTATTCCTTTTTGTGATAAAGGGACTCCTTGCCTGGTGATCTCAAAGATTATTTTTCCTACCAGTTCTGAAACATTTTCTTGTGTATGTCCTCTAACCCCAATCGACATTACAATCTGAGAGAGCACAAGGGAATAGGCATTCAGCAGGACATTCTGTGCAACATTTGCATTTCTCATACATTGTGTAGTGTGCACAGTCTCGTATGCCCCATCTCTCTTCTCTCTTCACTGATAGCTTCCTATATAATATAGATATAGTTACAACCTGACAGGGAGGATTTCCAATGCACAACTGTCATTGAAGGTCTCCAAAGACAAGAAGAAAATAAAAGGTATGTTTTTATTCTTTGGAGTCTACTCCCACACTAGGATTGCACCATACTGGCATGGTGTGGAAGTAGTCTTCTGTGGTGATGTCCTCGAGTATAACAAGCCATCCCTACCAGTACTGTGCACACAAAAGCAGCAAAATGCAGAACTCCCTGTCAGATGTGCACTGATTCTCTGAAGCCCAGTACCAACCACTGCAGGAAAAACAAGAGAAGGGGAAGAGACTCATGAAGAAACCAAGGAGAAAATAATCCAGACAAACAGTGATGGCCCAGAGTTCAGAGCCCAGCTGTGTGTACAAGGTACTGCACTTTTCCAAGGAAACAGCCACTTGCTGCTGTCCCCCTTATGAGTAGCCAAGTGGATGAGCTTCATGCTGTAATGGGAGGCCAAGGCAAAATTAACCTTAAGATTATTGTGATGCAGAAGAAGATGAATGTAACTAAACTTCAATACGCTTCACTAAAATTCCCCTCAGTAATACCCCAGCTTTTGTTACAAAGAAACTCCCTTTCTCTTCCTGACACTTTCTCAGTTAATATTACGTGTATAATCTCACTTCTCTGCACTGCTTGGTTAGCCACTATCTCAACTCAAATGTCTGTAATACCTCATCTTCTCCTCCCACATCACACGGTGATCAAGAAAAGTGGCAGGCAATGATTTTCAAATCAGTCCACCCAAATTCAATCCCCACATTACACTGAAACCATTTACAATGGAAATCAGCTTAGAACCTGTTTCACTTTGGTAAGAATCACCGTGGGAAAACCATGACCTGCCTTCCTCAGACCCTCCCACAGGTCTGTCAGCTCTGTAAGCCTCTATTGTGGATCATTAAATCAGCTGCCCACATGAAGTCCACAGCAAAGCAAGTACAGCTATTAGTCCAATGAGTCAGTGACCATATACATGCACAAAGTGAAAATAAAGGTGGATTATCTTTTCACATATGCCACAGTGTAAATGTTTTGTAATAAATATTAACAGCCACTATCAATCAAGAGAATGGAAACAGATGGGAAGGAGGTTGTGTTGAGAGAAAGGACTCAAACAGGAATATGTATTTTCTCCCCCACCTTCCTCAGTCTGGTAACAGCCCTAAATAAACCTTTGCAAATCCCCAACAGGGTGTTCCGATGTTCTGTACAGCTCTGGCTGCTTTACCACCACGCACAGCAGAATCACAGATCTTAACACACCTACAAAATGCTGCAAACATCAGAATGTGGGTTTGGGATTCCCCCCACCTCTTTTATGGATCAACCCCTCTACCCAGCATCATTTCATCTACTGTGGCCTTCCGGCAGGTTTGGCAATGGGTCTGACCCTGGAAAGAAAATAGTCCCTGTTAATGATGAAGCTCAAACCCCTCCTCTCCTTGAACAGAAAGTCAGGGCTGGATGAATTTCTCAAGTGTTTACTTGATGGCTGCTATTTGGTTCAGCAAAACAATTGCTGAATCTCCAGCTTACTCTCCAGTGCCAAAAGTTTAACATTACATCTTGAATGAAGATTTCATAAGAGATGTAGTAAATTCACTTAAGGATGCAGATTTAACGTAAGACTGCAGTCTGTGGCACACATTTGTATGTAACAAGCATTTTCACAAAAATAATCTAAAACTTTAAGTAACTTCTATATAACTGCAAATAAAAAGTGGATTCCAGATTCCCATTCGTATCTGGTTGCACAGAAAAGCCTTTAAAACGGATAAAAACTATGGCCCTCTGCACTCCCATCATTACAACTGATCAGCAATACCTTGTGCTTAGTACAATACCGAATACCTAAACATACCTAAACCATAGATAAACCGCTGTGCAAGGATTACATTAGGGCTGCATTTATGACCTATATTCTGTTCCACCTCAGCTGAATCACAGTCTGGGTCTAAATGACAACAGCTTCACTCTTGCTCCCAAAACCCAGGAGGAAGGCAGAGAGCATTATATCATGGCAAGAAAAGCAGGATTCGGCCCTTGAGATTACTCATTCTGCAGAGAGGAGCAATATTACCCTCCAGCCTCAGCTGTTGTGATAGGTCTTAAACACCGCAGAACCATGATGGTTCCCAAAGGAGTGACGTGAAGTGAATATTTATCTTCTTGGCAGCGTGGGGGCAGACAATTTATGGTGTATCACAATTTAACAGGCAATGCGGATTCAGAAAGGTTGAAAACTACAATCAGGTTAAATCAGTACCTATGAATAGTGAACAGTAAAAGAGGCTGAAAATCATTCTGTACCTAGGCTCAGATGTCTAACAGGGCATTTCTTCCTCCACTTCATACCCCCAAGGACCCCTTCCTACCACAGAGTTGGAAAGAAAGTCAAGAAAAACACTTTGGTTTGCATATTAACAAGTAATCTATAATGCTGTAAGCAGCCAAAATATTTCCAGACCTACCCATCCTTCTTGGAAAGAAAACCATGCCTGAATAAAAACCACAGACAAAACCAAAAACCCAAATGTTTTTCTTGTATCTTCTTTTTGCATGTCGTGTTACCCAGTTAGTTACGTAAAGGACACAACAAGAACAGCATGAATTACATACCTTAGCTATTTGGACACACCAGTTTAGCAGCAGCTGGGAGCCAATATTATCCTTATGTTCATGAACGTAATCCAACAGGCAGCCATGAGGCATCAGCTGAGTGACGAGTTGAATGGTCGGGCTCAAGCAGACACCCAGGAGTCTCACCAGGTGAGGGTGGTCCATGCTGGCCATGATAAGAGCTTCCTATAACGATAAAAGTGACCCAGTTACTCCAGCGTGCTGAAAGGCTCTAGGCAAAGATGATTTCCCATCTCCCACAGCGTATCTAAAGGGGATCAGCGTCCTCTAAAGTACCACAGATTTCTGTGGTTTTATGCAGTGCTAGGCATACCTAGGCGAAATCCAGTCTGATGTAATGTATGCTTGATGTAATGATCCCCACGCATAGGCCAGGCTACCTGAACAAACCCACTGTAGGCTCAGATCAGAAGTTCTGCACTGCCCTATATTCCCTGACATGTTTCAGCCACAGAAACAAATATCTAAGTGTTACACACTTGACTTTGCTTAAAGGTCTCACTGGTCTTGTTTTACTTCCCTTAATTTTGTTTCTTGAATATATTTTCCCAACTTTTGGTCAATCCATCAGGCATTGGGGTTTTTTTTATGCAAGCAAACAATGCCACTCGTCCACTCGTGTATAGTGAAGATGGCCAGTCAGGCTCATTTGGCAAGATACTTGATTAAACTGTGCTAAAATGCTTTAGTGGATCACAGATTTTATGCTTAGTATTTCATAGGCTTAAGCATACAACGTTTATGTGTCAACTGAAGCTTTCTCAAAGTTCAACCTGGAAAGGGTTAAGAATCAGGAGGTTTAGTGTAGGCTTTTCAAATGTGTCTGGTGCTCATAAGTCCTACTGAAAGTCAGCAGATCCATTAAGCCCTCAGATATGACCATTTACCATCTCTATGACTGTTGCAGAGTAACAGCCTAAACTAGTGATCGCGATGGTCCAGTAGCGGCCCAGCAGCAGCAGCCCTACCCGTCTCCTGTTGCTACAAGTCGACTACTACAGAAAGCAGCAGCTTTCTAATCTGAGCCTCTTAGCTCAGCTCCTTGTTCTTCCCAAGTCTTCACCCAGTAGATGAGTTATTTCTGTTTTTACCATGCTTCAGCTGTCCACGGAGTAAACGGGAAATATTCCTTTCTTTCTTCTACACTATTTCCCAGATCTTAAGTTTTCAGATGTTTTTGGCTAGCGAGCTAAGTTGTCCAATACCAAGGACCAGAAGACTTCACCTTGGCTATGCTATTTGGCCCTAAAGTTCACACTGACAAGGAGCACAGGAGCACTCTATAAAAGACCCTACACACCTGTTCTTAGAGGTAATGCTGCCATCTCGAACAACTGGCATTCAAAAAAGGCAAAGAGAAAGCTTTTCTCTCTCTTTCACTGAGTCCTCCATTTCAAGACCACTTCATCATGGCAATGGAACAATGAAAACTGAGATGAAACTGCGGCTTTGTAAAGCTATTTTGGTTCTTTTTCTTTCTCAACCCCCCCCATACGACAGCTTTCTGACAACTTAAAAGAATAACAGCTGTAATAGTGCCAAAGAAAGAAAAGAAAGGATGAGAAAAAGTTGGCATTGGAGGAATGTAGCATACCCCCAACTCATCAAAGTTTGGGGGTTTTTGCCTTCCCTATATTAAGGCAAAAAAAAGTCCTGGCAAGTAGGCTGAGTTTGTATTAAAGGAAATTGCTCATCATAGTACAAAGAATATTTGAAACCAAATTGCAGAGTATTTGCATAATAGTTCTCTTTCTTTCCCTCTCTTTTTTTGTTAAAATGAAAAGATGAACAGGACACTAATTGTAGGGTTCCCCCCCCCCCCCCCCAAAAAAAAAGAGCAGATGGCCTCCATCGGGGGAGCATCTCTTTCCTTTTTCTTCCTAAATGTCTGTGAAGAAAAATAAATAAATAAATGAATAAATAGGGGCTATTTGATGGGATGACTGGAGGAAGATTCCGAGTAACAAATCAGAAAAGAGATCTAGATTTCAGTAGTTTTACTCACGTTCCAATTAATACAGTTCTTGCTCATTCAACTCACAGATACAGGGTCTCCTTGAAACAATTTTAGCCTCCCTCCTGCTGTCACTAGAAAATGTCACTGGAGGCCACCAGAATAAATACCTGTTGACAGGTGCCATTATCCAGTTTCAGAGCGCAAAATTACTCTGCCTCTTGTTTTCTTTCTATCCCACACATTTTTTCTCCTGCAAATGCAAAAGGGAACAGTACTTGTTGCCCTTTCCCTCTCTGAGGAAAGGTGAGACTTTCTCTAGGACCTTGGGGCAGGAGGACTTTTCTCTTTAATGAGACTGATCAGAATATAGGCAACAATATATTCTTTTTGCTCGCAGATGGAAAGCTTTGCAGCACGTGCTTTACTCGTCTCCAGCTACTTACCATTTACAAGTCTATCTGAGTCCAAAGGAAAGACACTTCTGTAAAATAACAGAAGCAAGCAGTGCCATTTGTCTCATTCTGATGTTACAGGAAAGCACATATTCTTCTAACAGTTTTGGGCAAAAGTTCCAGAAAAAACCAAAACTGTTGTTAATATTATGGACTACTCTGTAATGAATTGAGATACACAACAGAGAGCAAGGAAGCCTTCATTATAGATCTAAGTCACTAATGGATACTAATTTAGCATGAATCCTGGCTTCACATAGTTATTCTCATTAGTAACAAGTATTGTCATTTTTACTGAACTTGTATCTACAGGAGAACCAAATTCAGGGATATGTCTATCTGGCACAGCACAGACACAAAGTAAAAGAGATTGCAATTTTTCTGCTAGAGCCTAATTACACAAAACAGACAAACGGCAGCAACAGAAACATTATGACTTAGCAGCATTTCAAAAATCTCTTCAGCAAATACAAACACAAGTCCCCATTTTAAGATCTAATTGGACACGAAAGACCCTGGAGCTACAGTCTCCATGGCCCTCAGGTGCTCCACAGCCTGGTTCTCAATTACATCTGGTAGAACATTTAATCAGGTAAGGCACCAAATCTCACAGACTTGGCTGTCGACGCTGGCATCTTTCAAAACCAGCCTCTGCAATTTCCCACATCTTTTGGGAGCCTCATATCTGCAGATCTTGTCTCTATACTCTACTGGCACAAAAATACGGCTTATTGTGATTTAGTGGAGAGGAAACTGAGGTACAGAAAAGCACAACCTACTACCCACAGTCACACAGGAAGTCTCGAGCAGAGGTAGGAATTGTGCCCCAAATCGCTTTATCTTTCTCTCCAGCAAAAAATCCTTTGAAGGTTGAAATAAAAAAGGGAAGGGGGAGAGAGAAATAATTAAGATATGGTATTTTATCTTTCCCCAGGAGACTTTGTAACATCATGTGCTCATACTAGCATCTCAGAAAGGACAGGAGTGGTGACAGTTTTGAAAGGCTCTTGTTGGACATCAGACACCCTCCTTTATCGATCTGCAGGAGCAACAAGTCTTATCATAAGGGTAACTCACCAGCCAAACCAAATCTCTTCCTGGAGTTTCTTTACACTGTTGCTACTCAGGCATTAAATATCACAGCAGTGTGTGGCAGCCATAAACCAGCCAGCTTAAGCACAGGTAGCAGTTGTAGACCTCAGCTTGCCCTTATCTCTAGGATGCATTTTGCAGTCTATGGTGGACCCTGATCAGCTGAGGCTAGGACACTACAAGGTCTCAAATGAGTTACTTAAAACCAAGGCTGTGTATGTACATTCTATACACAGCAGTGCTTATGGTGTTAATTTCCTAGGGGAAGGCTGGTAAAGAAAGGCTCTGATGCAGAAGGCAGCTAATCCCACAGGTAGCTTGGCAGGGCCATTGTTGTGTCCCACCAGCCTCACCACAGAGAATAGCAAGTGACATCAGTTGAGCCTCCCATGTTCAACTCGGTATTATACTTTCAGATATGCCAGTTTGTATACAGAAACCATGTCACATTGATCATTCCTCTCTGCTATCCCTTTTGAGTGTGGCTGAGTTACTGCCACGTTAAGCTCAACTCCCGTGATTTATTTACACAATTCTATATTAAACAAGACATAAATGTTATTTTAATGTTTTACACTGAGCTGTCGTGTGTATTTAGTAACACAGTAGCATACCTGAGAAGAAGGGGGAGATCACAGGTCCCAGTCAGCCATCACCAGACCTGGGACTGTGGTTTCTGCCAGCACAGCTATGTCAACGGGGGTCTGAGGAGATCCAATTGCTAACTCACAGCAAGAGGCCAGAAGAAACCCTCAGACTGCCAAAACATGCTTAGATAGGTAGAGCTTAGTTAACTCACGAGAGGTGGCCACCACTGTAACGATACAGTGCAGGATTACATCCAGGCTAAAAGCACTTGTCAACACAGATGATGAAGGGAACTAGACACTAGCTTCTCACAGGTCATTTAAGTTGCCTTCATTCCTTGAATAGCTTTGAAAATCCTGCCTAACTCTGTTTCCTGCAGTCATGTTTGAAATGCCTTCAATTTAACTGTGATTTCTGAAAAGTAACTCAAAATCCAACTAAAGCAGGGTTTTCATTTCAGCCTTCCAGGGTGAGAAAGATAAAACAATTCTTCAGACTAAGAAAGGGTGCTCTGAGTAACACCTGCAGCACATCTTATAAGACGATATTTACTTCCCCCTTTCCTACCTTGACGTGTTACTGCTGACAATTATAACTGTTAGCCACCATGATCATAGAATGGTTTGGGTTGTAAAGGACCTTAGGATCATTTGGTTCCAAGCCCCCAGCCATGGGCAGGGACACGTCACACTAGACCATGTTACCCAAGACTCCATCCAACCTGACCTTGAAGACTGCCAGGGTAAATGCTCCATCCCTGGCAGTGTTCAAGGCCAGGTTGGACACAGGGGCTTGGAGCAACCTGCTCTAGTGGAAGGTGTCCCTGCCCATGGCAGGGGTTGGAACTGGATGAGCTTTAAGGTCCCTTCAACTCAAACCAGGCTGGGAATCTGTGCTAGAGAAGACAACTCAGAGACCCCTGGGGTCCTGGAAACAGGCAGATCTAATAGTAAGCCATCACCCTGACGAGTCCACAACCACGCTCTAAAGAAAATCTGAACATCAGTACAGATCAAGAGACCTTTCCTCAGCTGCTTACGAAAGGCTCTGAAAGACGTTAACAGGTCGTGTCATTAAGAGTCGTGCCCTGTGTGGTGGACCCCAGCAGCTTCTATTGCAGTGCTTGATAACCTCATCTGCTTGATGCTGAACACTTCACCTTGCAAGAGAATTAGCATTTGAAGCAATATTGATGATCTCCTCATATCAGATTTAAATATCTAGCAGAGGGGAAAAGATACTCCTTCCAAAGAGCTTTCCTTTAACACTTGAGCTTCCTGAGCACCCAAGGCCATACCACAGAGTACCAGGAGAAGCTAACTTACAGGTAACCAATGTCACCTTTTAGTGCTCTACGTACATGTGCTATCCTGCAGAGCCAGTGCAGGAGAAACATCACAGACCTGCTGCCCCAATTCAGCAAGCCCAGGGGCAATGTCACTGCTCCAGATGAACATACATAACCAATAAAGAGTTCAGTAAGCAGGGACAAAGTCTGAAAAATCTTTGGTTTCCTCACCTGCTGCTGCTAACTGTGCTCACCATAAAATGCCCTCCAACATTACAAAACAAGCCAGAAAAGCACAGTCCTTCTGTTATTCCTAATCTACAAGAGTAAATAAATGCACTTAAAAGCTGACTTCATACTGTGCTGTGCATTTTCCTGAAAGCAGAAGCTGTGCTAACAGGCTAACAGGAGATACTACAGTGAATAGACTGCTTTTTACATTAATTTTACAGTGTTTTGGATGGCCAAGGCAACCACCTGTCTGGAATGCAGGTCTGACCCAATTCAGGGCATATCCAATGACAGCCCAGCATATTTCTAATGCCTTTTGTTTGTGAGGTCTTAGACATCTTTGAGGTTATAGTTGACTTAGCCTATGGAGTCTGCACAAGTACTTAAACTGAGAGACAGCACACCATATACACACAGCAACCTCCATGGCCACATTTATCATATGATAATGATCCCCACTGTTATATTTCCCCTGTATTTCCTATGCAAGATTCTGTTTTCAATTGCTCTACAGCATTGCTGCAATTTTTCACCACTTGGGCAGATACTCTCTGGAAAGCTTCTGTTGAAATGTCTCAGCCATTTCCAAAAATGAAATGAAGGACGAAGTGATAGGGACCAGCAGGGTATCAGAGCCCACAGTGGTACAGCAGCAACAGTGGGACAGCAACAGCATCAACTACCACAGCTGCTTTTCCATGAACTGTTGTATACTTACTAGGAGCAGACACGCTGGGGAGGAAAGGGGAGGAAGGAGAGGTCTCTGGCTGAGGCACTGCTAAGTGGGTGCACAGCCTTTTCTGGAGGTGGTGTGTGTGTTTAAATGTGCTGCATTTCTCAGAACAGGCATACCCCCTGAGGCTCCTTTGCTTGTCACAGCACTTGCACACAGCAGAGAGGGTACGTAGTCTTACTGACTCAACACTGCAGAGGTCCAGACTGCACTCTTGACACTTAATTCGAATGCACGTGATTGCCGCATGTGATTCAATTTCCACTCTCCTCCAAACACTTAGCTGAAACTATCTCAGTTCAGGGGTCTGAAAGCTCTCCCTCTTGAAGGTGACGCTTACAGACTGCTGGGTCAAATATTCTGTGTCCACCTTAGAGAAGCAGTAGGTCCTATCCATGCAGGAATAGATACCTTCACGCGATTATAGAAGTGAGTCTGGCTCTCTATATATCTTGAAGCAATACAAAATAAATTAAAAACAAGCAAACAAGAAACAGTACTGTGATCCCTGTCCTGCAAACACTGAGGGCATGGGCAACCATCTGACTCCATCAGGGCTCAAATGCTTATAGTTAAGCACATGCTTAAGTGTTTGAAAGGGTAGGAGATGCATTTTGTATAACCCACATACCATATGCTTCTTACTTCTCCCTGCTGACTTCGTACCAAGCAAGTCTCCCAATTCATCAGATTCCATGTTAGACAGCTGAGGAGGAATCTCAAGTCTAAAGGAAGAGACCTCTATGCACAAGCAGCAAAGTGAAGATCTTTCATCAAACATCCAGTCGGGAGACAACTCCCACCATCCTGTCTGTGAACTCTGCCTGAAAACATCGAGCTTGGTGATGAGAAAGCACAATCTAGCCCATTTTCAGTTCACTTTTATGCAAAACCAGTCAAGAGTTCAGGACCTCAGCAACCAGTAATGTTTCCATTGAAAGATGCCAGGAGAAGTAACAGTGGGTTTCAGACTGGCCACCCTGCAGAGCGGGTGCAAGTACTTTACCAGTGTGCACACCTCTCTGTAAAAAGCATTGTATCATATTCTGACAAATGTTTTACTTACAGTTTGTGGCATGTGGCATTATTTCAGAATAGCCTGTCAGAAGTGATTTGTTTCTTACTGTTTTCATGCCACTAGTAAAGATATCTGAAGTTCTAAACGTACAGTCTAATAAAGCAATCCTTTCAAACAGACCTTACCACTGACCAGCGTATAAACATGTTCAGCCTTAGCTGCAGATTCCTTTCAGGAGGAGGGAATTATTGCTTTGATTTTTCATTTAAGATGAGTGATGGCAAGGTCTAGAGCATGACTGATAGAGGCGGGGGAAGAAATATCCATCAAGATCTCGCTCCTTTCTGAGGAGTCTTGGGGCATTGCTTTGAAGTTTTCTGGTATCACTGAGAAGCTTCACTTTATAATCACACCCCCAAAGCTCCTTCCTCCTTCAAGATCAATTTAAAGGGATAGCATCAGACAAACAATTTCATCAAGTGTACCATCAACATTAAGAGTTGTTTTAATCAAAGATACGTTTTGTGCATAACCCAGGTATTTCATCTCCCACAACTGAGAATTCAAAGTAGACGCATCTCCATGTTTCCCTCATCTGTATTCAGCTGCATAAGAGCATCACACTCAGGACTCAAACACTGCAAAGGGATCACGGTATTTGAACAAAATAAAAGTTTCATTGGACTGTTTGGTTCACTGTTAGATTTTATTTTGAACAAGCTGGCATCAGTGAACCACAAAGTCATCAAAAGCCATCACACACTGCCTGTGGTACAGAGCTTTCTTCCTTTCAGTATCACTCTGCCTGCTATTTTCTCCTGAGTTTCTACAGTTCGTCCTCCACCTTTTTCTTCTCTACTTCTCTTGTTCTTTCTTTTACCATCTTATTGACCTACTCTTCTCCTGAAGATGAAATTAAAAGCCTTGGTAAAAAATGCTTAAAAGATCTCTGCCACCACCAAAATCCATACACCTTCCACCTGCATCATCTCTCCCAGCTGCTGCAAGGCCAGGCTCTGCCCTGTGCTTCACCTGCCATGGCAGAACTCCATCCTGGACAAGTTCTTCTCCATCCAGTGATGTGGTCCTTACCCCTGCTGCTGGATTGATTCTGCCCAACTTTAGGACACTAAATAGCAGATATTGGGAGCACTGGGTGCACATGGCAGGGCTGTGGTAGCAGAGGTGCTGCAGGGGGAAGAGGCTGGGGCTGCCCTGAGCAGCACAGAGCTGCCACAGGCAGCAACCAGCCAGGAAGAGCTGACTGGAGTAGGGCCAGGCAAAGGGGGGATAGGTGGGTTTTTTCCACATACGTTTTAATGTGGGATTGGGTTTTTCTGTTTGCTGATACTGAGTTAGCTATTAAATATTTATGTTAATTGGCAATAAATTAAATTCCCCAAGTCAAGCCTGTTTTGCCCATGACAGCCATCAGTGAGCAGTTTCCCTATCCATATTTTGACCCAGGATTTTCTCCTGTTCCTCCTGGTTTCTCCCTAGTCCCGCTGGGGCAGGGTGGGATAAGCAAGTGGCTGCAAGCCGGGATGGCTCCTCCATCCCCTTCCATGGCCACCCGTGGGATGATGCCCACCCAGTTCAGTACCCTGGCTCTGAAAAATGGCCAGAAATTAGGAAGTCAGCGCCAAAGGAGAGCAAAGGTAGCTCACATCCCTGGCAATAACCCCCACATCAAATACTGACTGATCTTCAATGTGTGGCCATATTCAGGCTCAGACTTCTGTCAGGGTGAGCTAAACAACTCCAAGAACAAACCTGCATGAATGAGTGGCCAACTGTCTGTTACCAATAAAAAAGCCTCAGACAAATCAATAAATACAACTGTATTTATTAGTTTGCATTTGTGGGTGTGTAGACACTCTTGTAAAGGCAAGATCTTACTGAAGTATAGAACCCAAGAACATAAAGCTATGGACAAGCACCACTTAAACCTGCAGTATTGCAGGAGAGAATGCCTATTTCATAAATAATCTGTAATTTCAGAGTGGTACAGATAGGGAAAAAGAATAATTTATGTTATACTTCCATTCTCCTTTGTGAATTACCACAATCCCTGGAACATTTAACTATGCTGGTATGATGGCATGGTATTGAGATCCAGAACTGCCAAAGGTCTATTCAACTAAAAGGATTCTACAAGTCAAACCCCAAACCTCTTTTCCTAGCATTTCCTACAGTAAACTGTGACAAGACTGGGGTGAATCTGCTTTTCAACAGCCAGTGGTCTAGGGAAGAGGTCAAAAAAAGGCTCTCAGTGACACTGCCAGAGGAACTTCAGGCAAATGAAGCACAACCAGAAAAGCTGGACCCCCTGGCTACATAAGCAGAGCGAGTGTCACTCACTTTTCCAGCACCAGATCAACGGCAGACCAGAGGGCTGATGTGCAAGTTCTACTTGAGCTAGAAACATGTCTATGTTGACAGAACATAGTTTAAGCCACTTTCTGGAGCTCTGGGACACTCTGAGAGCTTGCCAAGCTGTCACCAACATGACATCAATAACTAGGCAGTCTAGAGTTTCACTCACATCTATGTTCTCATCTGAATGACAGCACTGTCAAGAATGTAAATTGTGCTCTCACCTGATAGATTAGTCACAGAGGAACCAGAAGCACCTCCTTGCTCTGCTTAAAATCAGGCAGGAGATGGCATTCAGCTCCTCAGAGAAGAGGCAGCACTGGAAAACGTTCCCCATCCTGTACTCAGCTAAAGCAAAAACGCCCAATCCCCCCACTCCTTCTCCTGGCTGTCCACAACTTAATCACACATGAAAAAACATGTAATATTGCAATTTGGATTTGCCAGCATTCCTGCCTAATAAACAGAGTCTGACTTGTGAAACAGCCAATGGCTTCAAAACAGAAACCCACCAGAGTTCATTCAGAAAATGACAAAAGAGGTATTTCAATCACTATCATATTTCTAAGACACCTCCTAGCTGAGGAATTCACTGGAATTTATCTCCCACTGAAAAGCTTCAGCAGAAACTCACCCTTTTAGCTCCTACAAATTAACATATTTTACCAAGAAATGTTTGTTCAATATCTTGCCAAGAAAACATTTAACTAAGGAAAAACACTTTCTTTCCTCATTTCAAACCCCATTTCTTTCCAAACACTTTCATTACTAAAATAACTTCTCAGAGGACTTCTATTTTTAGCAGGTGACTGTAGCCACTGACCTAAACGAACAACAATTTAAATAACAACAATTTGCTTGGCATCAGAAAACATACAAAGAGCTAAATTCTGCTTTCATATACATACACAAATCATGCCACTGAACTCCATCAAAAGGCACTGCCTAGCCAGAAGACATCCTCAACACCAGGAACATTTCCTAATAGATTCAGTCAGGGGGTTGCCTATCCACTGACATTACCTCAACTCAGTAAATTGAAGCCTGGGGAACTGTTCCATGTTTATTGAGGTCTTACATATCCATCATATAAACTCTAATTTAATTTGGCCGTTTCCTACCTTTGCTTTTATACAGCTCTATGTAACAGAACTTAGCTATGCAAGTCGAGCAAGGAATGCCTCTGAAGCTCATGTTGAGCAAACACAATACAGCTGCAATCTCTCAGCACAGCTCAAAAACTACATAGCTGTATTTGTTGAAACATTTTTATATCTTTTGTCATGTAAAGCATTAAGACAGCAACAGGCCCTGGTCTCTCTGAAACCCATGTAATTCTATTTTGTACAATGCATATTTGTCTATGTAATTAAAAGGCTGATATTCTGTATAAAGCAGAAATCTTCAGGATACAATTGTAATCACGTTATAAGTAAGCAAGAGGTAACTCCATTCTCTCTCTTCTGTTGCTAATACACAATTTGCCTTCTCTCAAGTGTCATCCAGCTTCTTTAAAATACCTGACTTGGGGGAAAGCACTGGCTGCTAACAAGAAGTGTTTGAAAAGAACGCTGTAGACACGTTATTGGTTGGTAAGCAGATAAAACAGTTTTGTCTGAAAACAAACCTCATACAGTATCTGCTTTTCTAAGTAAACACTCCAAGCCAATTTAAAACCAGAACATGACTCAAAATAAAAGTTAATAAAAAACCCAATAAACAATTAGCTTAGAGGTGATAAAATCTGTGTTCCAATTCACAGCCTAGTCCCATCTAGAAACAGATATAATACAAATAACAGTTTCTCTAGCCTTTATCTGTTGTTTTTAGCCTGACTGAAAGCCTTTCAGGGCAGGGACAAGCTCACCACGTTTCACAGCACAAAGGTCTTCTGATCTGAGTAGGTCCAAGCAATGCTGTATATTACAATGGGAAGCAACACCAAAGTTAATACAGAAAATATTGCTCTGTGAAACCTTTTCCTTTTGGAACTGTAGTTTCAGTATTGAAGGACCAAGCATTTCAAACCAGCAATTACTGCTCGGTGGACTGCCAGCCACACTGTGACCTCAGCTCTAGCTATTTGTCCTAGTTATTGCACTGAAGTATAAAAGGTATCAGCAGAGTATTACAAAGAGGATAAGCAACCGAGTCGTGTACCAGATTTCCTTGTTTTATTTCTTCCACTCCAACTATGTGACAAGCAGCAATAGGGACACTTGACTATCACTTGTAAATAATATGCAGAATATTAAAATGAACAGACGTTAATTATTTCATTTTTATTAATCTGTGACAGTTGCTGATGTATCAGAGGTGTCTGGATCAGCACTGAGACATGGAAAACACTTAATTTTTTAAGGGTTATCACTAAGGGAGAAGTATCCTGAACTACAGCATCTTGAAGATGAAAGATACTCCAGAAGTATACTTCAAGTTTGGCTTCTGTAAGCCTGTGCTTCTGTACCCTTCAAGGTCTATTAAAAATGGACACAGTGTGTATATTTGTACGTATAAAACAGTGTTGGATTTTTTTCCTCGCTACAACACAAACCCCCTTGTTATCTCTTAAGCTGACTTGGCACTTTGGCAGCATAAACCCAAGTATGACAAATACGATGCGTTGATCCTCCAGGGCCCTTTGCTCTTGCTCACTTTGTGCATTGTTGCTGATCTGTGAGTTGCAGCATGTGCTGGAGCTCACACACAGCCCCATCAGCCTGCTTTCAGGAAAAAACTGGGATGTAATGGCCTATCCATCTGGCACTGAACTAAATCACAGACAAGTGTACTTTGGAAATGATTAGCCAGCATATACATGCAGTTTTACAGCCAGCTCCTCTGACTTAAATATCAAGACATTTCTTCTTTAGTCTTCTCCTGAAACCTTACCATTAACCTCGAACTAGTGATGGCTTGTTTGGGATGCATTACAGTTAAGCCTGTGGAAACAGTACCTCTTTTTTATTAACAGAGGTCCCATAAAAACCTGCATTTTTTATCACTGTGGCAACATTCTGGCATAAGCACTGCCTTTAGGAACTTAAACATTAATGTATGCTTTTTTCTATTGCTAATGTGAGCTGGAGGCACAAAGGAAAAAACACAAAGCAGTATGAAGTTTCTTAAATACAGGCTTTCCGTTTCTTTTAGTGGTTAGTCAGCACTAGTGGCCCAGTTCTGTGTGCCCAAGTCTGCTATAAAACTGGGTATCTGTGTCAGCTTCTTCTCATAACATATCAAGCATTATTCAATAATTCCATCTTCCATTTTCCCAAGTTTTATCAGTTTTATTTCTGCATTTTGCATCTGAATGTCAGAAAGACTCTGCAAAGCATTCCAGTATCCCAGTCACTTTTCTGACATTTAAGGAAGGCTGTTTCTCACTGTGTGTAATTACAAGGCCCATCAGCTGTAGCCTACCTCTCCAGCAGGATCTGTTCCTGCACAGGTAACATCTTCTCCTCTGCCTTAAGTCACACAATCCACTGGTTTTGCAGGAGAATACTAGCACCTGCAGGAACTATCGTGTTCGAAGGCGAGTCCCCAAAATTACAGTATTCTATAGAATTTTTTACTGAAGTGCCTAAGATTGCTCTCCTAAAGGCCCACATCCAGATACAAAGCATTTAAGTCCTGGGAAAGTACAAATCTGAAGGAAAGCATTTCTGCTCAGATCCAGATCTAATGCAAAGCACAATGCCAAGAGCTAGAGACCCATGGTATCATAACGAGCAGAACATTCATAATGGAAACACAAATCCCAAGAGCTTCTGACTAAGTCTCCCAACTGAACTCTCCTGTACTACCTTTGATACTCTTGGCGCTGCTTCTCTGCCTAATATTTTTTCTTAGTATACCTATCTTTTGCCTGTTCAATTTCCCAGTAAGTGGTGGCAACTACGGGATCCTGACCTTCACAACAACACCACATACAAAGAAGCCAATACCTTCATGCTTCAGTAATGAAACATCAAATGTACATTCCAAAGCAACAAGTATCAACCATTTTATTGGTGTACCTCATACCTTTAAAAAGAAGTCGTGATGCAAGATGTCATTTTGAAAGGTTTCCTTCATATGCATACATTTTACAGCCAAACTACATCTTGAATTTGATTAGAATTTTTAGTAATTTCCATTAACTATGTTTTCCAGTGAATAAACTAATACTCCTTCCTGATCTTCTTCCCACTAACAGATTTACTAAACCTTATGCAGGTTTTCTGAGTCATAATGTAATAGGAACTTTAAGATGTTCTGCCATTGCCATCAACAAGAAGCTTCTCAATATGCTTCCTAGCTCATCTAGGAATAACTCATACCAGCAGTCACCCACTAAAGCATGTGATTCTCCTTTAAACCTGTGGCAGACTTGGAAGAATGATTCCAGAGCTGAAGTCCTGGCTCTGCTGAATTCACTGGCAAATTCACAGCTCCCATTGATTTCAATGGGTCTCAGATTTCCCCTATCACCAGTAGTAGGCAACTCTCTTTC
>NW_009918768.1:297874-304478 GCF_000696875.1 Nestor notabilis
GTTAGGGTATTATGCCAGCAGAATTGTTTCCAAACAGCCTGCGCTTCTTTCCTTCTGTGTATATACTTTCTCTATACAGCCACATGCTCTTGCATATGGAAAACTAACATACACACACATCTTGCCCTCGCATACTATGGAAGCAAAAATTACTGAAGTAACCATTTAAAGAGAAGATTATTACTTAGGATGGAACTAACAGAAATGTGGCCTTAAAACAGTTAACCTTTGGATGACTAAATGCAGTCAGCCTTCACTAGTGATCAGATTTCCAGCTTCTGTAGAGGCTGATCACTCTTGGGGCTTGTGCACGGTATGCAGAGCTCTCAAGGACAGCTTGATTTCTGGCATCTCTGGACAAGTTGGAAATTGTAATTGCAATCACAGTGAGCTTCTGTGTCTGGAACTGACAAGCAAACAGTTTCCCCTCCTAAGTGGCTATACTTACAGCACAAGTGGGAGGAAGAGGGGACACTGCACAAATGGGAGTCTACAATCAGATGAGTTAGGTCAGCCTTTGCTGCCCAACCCCAGCGGCTTCACATGATGGAGAGAAAACCTGTGTGAATCACAGCTGAAGCACACTGCCAGGCAGGGCAGCAGCACTGCTGTTCATCATCAGCTACTCTTACAGGGATCCCTTATGCCAGGTAGAAAGGAGGATGTTTACAGAAATGACAGCAGAAGAAGATAAGGAAAAATGTCTCACTGCTGCCATGAAGGATTTCATTTGATCCTAAATCTGCCCTTTAAATGGAGGTTCAAGATTAACTCAGTTGTATTTCCCAAGCAGCCATGCAGTCAGTGGAATGACTCTGGGGTGCCTGGATCCCATTACTGTTAGCAGCAATGTCTTCTCAGACTTTCAGAAGCGTCTACATGGACTGCTGAAGAGCTGGGTCAAACACTTGATTAGGGAGCAGGAAATGTATACAAGGAATTAAAAAAAATTCAAGAGACAGGCAAAACCATTTCTCCAGTCACCTATGTAGTCATGTAGAGCAGAATCTTCCAAGGAGACTCAGTGTAAATGCATCTGTCAACTAAGAAACTACATCCCAGTGTCCACAGGGAGCTCCGAAGAGCTCTGTGAAAGCCACCAGGGGCCAGAGAAAGCAAAAGCTTTTGCTTAGAACCTTCCTATGTCTAATGCCAAATGGTCTTGAGGACTTGTCTTTATTGTAAGACAAGCTTACAATTTAGGAAAAGCTGTTTCTCTTTCTTTTTGTGGATCAAGACATCCAACTGCTTTATTAATTTAGGCAATTAGGCCAGACATAAAAAAAAAAAAGATGTGGGTATCAGCCCCTTATCTGCAGCTTTAATTTGTTTGCTGCACGCCTGGTAGAGGTCATTGTCACTTACTCCCTTTGCACTTTGCTTAACAAATGCTCTCCTGCACAGTGAACACTGCTCCTACAGACAGCAGGGGACTACAGTAAGTCCAGGCAAAGTCAAGAAGCCCCCTAGATCTTAATTATAAAACCATAAAAGAAACCAACTGCCTCGGAAGCTCTCTTACCAGGAAACAAATGAGAACGGGAAATTTATTTCCAACCATAAATCCCAAACCCTTCAGTTTAATTTTTCCCAAGTTAACTTTCTCACCTAGCTAAGCAGCACTGCCTTCTATTATTAGCTTCTGGCCCAATATCAGCTGACCACCATCAGTCAAGCTGTCTTCATCTCAATGAGCTCAGGGACTCCCAAGGAACTCTGTGTATGCTGACTTGCGCTTGCAGCCTCTAATTATTTCCTATCAGATAATTTAAGTTCATTTAAGCATTTAAGTTCAGAGAGGATAGATTAAACTTGCAACTGGATCAAAACCCTGGACAGATTCACGGCTCACAGGATTACTTCCTGGAAACATCAAGTTTAGAGGGCTACAGTAGAAAGGCCCTCATCAACTGTCTGTTTCCCTATGACAAGTTAGTTTAACCGGGGTTTTTTCAGCCTCAAAAATGGCTTGTTATGCTTTCCAACTGGAGTGTGACTTTAGAATGCATTATAATATCAGTCAAGCATCTGGTTTGATGTTAAACCATCTGATCAGGCCAATGGCTACTTGACTTGTCAGACAATCATAACAGTCACATAACAAATTATGCTCTGGAGGAGAAATTGTTTTCACAAGTGAAATTGTAAGTCCCTGTGTTACTATCAAGTAGCCTCTTAGCTGCATATTTGCCGCCTTTCCCCACAACAAGCCTCTCTTCTCTCCCTAAAACTCAGGACCCTCATATACTCTGTTACCAGCACTAAGGTGAGGAGCAGAACACCCTTCCCTCCTGATCCCCCCTGTGCCTACAGGTGAGTCCCCTCCCACACAGGCCTGCAGGCAGATCACTAGCAAGAACAACTGCATTTTCAATTCAATTCCAGCACCTCTGTGGGGACAATGAAGTGTGACCAGCCAAACAGGGAGGAGAAACTACGCCCCGCAACTTAAGCATCTACCCATTTCAACACCTGAGGGGAAATTCTTTAGACTGTGAAATTATTACAGAAACAATATGTATTCAGAAATACGTGCAAAAAAGGCAAACCTACGTTGTACAAAACAGTAGCAACAACCTTTGTATGGTGAAAACAAACCCATAGATGTCACAGAATCAACTAGGTTGGAAAAGACCTTTAAGCTCATCCAGTCCAACTGTTCCCAGCAGTGCCAAGGCCACCACTAACCCCTGGCACTGAGGCCTCAGCTACCCGGGGTGTGAGCACTTGCAGGGATGGTGATTCCAGCCCTGCCCTGGGCAGCCTGTTCCAATGCCTGAGCACCCTCTGGGCAAGGAATTATTCCTCAGCTCCAGCTTAAACCTCCCCTGGCACAGCTTGAGGCCGTTTCCTCTTGTCCCATCCCTTGTTCCTTGGGAGCAGAGACCAAGCCCCACCTCACTAGAACCTCCCATCAGGCAGTTGTAGAGAATGATAAGGTGCCCCTGAGCCTTCTCTTCTCCAGACTGAACAACCCCAGTTGTCTCAGCTGTTCCCACGTGTACTTTCTGTTTCTGTCCTGGAGAAGGCAGCATGGGTTATTTGGAACACTTCAGATTACATGGTTGTAACAGACATGGACTACTGCAGTGATAAAAGCTATGTAAGAAAGCAGGGAGCAGGGTGAAAGAAAAAGAACTAGCTGGGAATGTGTGTTGAAAGCCAGGTAAACAAGATTGCTGCAACTCCCCAAAGAAAAATTCCAAACAGTGAAATAGTACTTTTTGATGATGGCCAATTCATCATCCCCTGATGGAAGGAGGGTGGGAGGTGTTTGGCCATAGCAGTTGCTAACATCATGCATTATATCATTATAGTCATTACAGGTCCATTAGTGGGTGTTCAAGATGCTGAAATGACAGCCCAGTAGCCAAATTGTTGTTCTTTACTCCTTTAGCATAACATTTAGCAGAATTTCAGGAGCTCACAAAGCACATTTAGACTTAATGTTCTGCCAACATTAGAAGTTTTAACCAGAGCCTATGAACAATGCCACTAACATCTATACCAGGTCTTTCTGTAGACACAGAAGTGTCCCAAATGCTCCCTCTATACACAAATCACCAGTTACAGGAGGTTTTACATTCTCCAGAGCCTCTCTAAAAGTATTGCTAAGTTTTACTTGCACGTACAAGGACATATGCAACTGAGTAAGAAGTAAGTGTTGACAAAATACACCTGTACTTGACAAGTCCAAAATATGGAAGTCAAGGTGTGACTCAAATGATCCCAGCTCCCCATGAACCTCCTCTTCCTGTTCACAACCAACATGTCAGACACTTACTTAAGAAAGAGTTAACCCCTACTGTGTTCATAATGGCACTGGCCACCTCGATACCTGTGAGAAATCTGATACAAGTGATTTTAACCAACAGCAACTACTCATAATACTTTTTTCACTGGAATCACAAGAGATGCATTTTGCTTTCACATGTACACTTAGATTTTCCTCATAAAATATCACCAATAAACAGTATCAAGTTTTACCAAGATAGAGTGACCAAAGCCTTGGAGAGAGAATGATAAACCACATTTTTCTACTATAACTTACTCTTCAATGAAAGTTATTTAAGTTATCTCCTCATAATAGCTTAAAATTTAAAAAGTGTTCTTTCTGGAACAGAGAGGAGTGGTCATGTTAAAACCATCGATCATTCTCTTTAAAACAAAGTGGGTTGCTTCAGGAAATGACTGCCCAGGTTAGGAGGTAAGGATGGCAGGAATGTATGAATGATTGTCTAAGCAGCTGTTTCAAAAGAATGGAATGAAATCATCTTAGCAAAGGATGTTACAGACCACTGTACCTATACCAAATGCAGCACTGATACAAAGCACTTTACTTCTTCTATTGTCATCAACTAATGATGAAGTCCAATTCTTTTTTATTATAATTAAAAAAAAAACAAAAAACTTTTAGGTTATTCTTACCTCCAGGAAAAAAACAACTTTAACTTCTCTCACCTTGTCAGAGACACATGAGAAACTGTTAATTTAAAGAGAAACCTTTCCTAATGTGAGTGTACCTTCCATAGCTGGACTCCGTAGAGTTTTCAAAAATCCTTCCTAATTTCTGAGCCATTTACCAGCTGTTATGATGCATAGACTGGAGGGAAATGTGGTCCAGTGATTCAGTCAGCTGATCAAGCCGAGCTATGAAACTTCGGACAAGTGAATTAGTTTCTAAGCAAGAATCTTTTATTTTCTTTGTAGAGAGCATCAAGGTTAATCGATACCAGAGGGAGAGAAATTACTATTGTTACTCTATCAGCTCAGGGGTCAGATCCTCAGCTGGTGGGATCCTCCAGCAGCCTTGCACTCCCTGCATATTCACTTCAAAACACACTGAACACCAGCTCTCTTCTTTCTGCAGCTCTGCCATTAACAATAGCCTTGATCATTATTTTTTCCATTAAGCAAACATCTAATACTCTTTATCTTTTTAGTGCAATTCATTCCTTTTGATGAGGGCCAAAAGGCCTTCTTTCTGTTAAATTTGTGCACAATGATTATTGAATGCTATCAACACAAATGTGCAGTGCTCTGTCGAAAAGCACAGGAAATCTTTTCCTCTATACAGCCTTTGTTCAATTGCTTAAGAACTCGCATGTGATAATTTGTCTGAAATAGCTAAATCCACAACTGTCCATTTCCATCCATTTCTCGATGGAAGAATAGACTATATAACAGGAGTAATTCTCCTTATGGCTTACACTCATTAACACTAACCAAATTAAGCCTATACACTGAACACATTCTCAAGACTTAAAAGTCCTGTGCAATTTACAAGTTCATAAGAGGGATTTACTAAAAAGTACAAATGTCTATGATTTGTCAAAAAAATGTCGTGGAATGGGACATATGAATTCACAGTGGCAGCGAGGCTTGACCTTGGCACCGAGCTAAAAACTGGGTGAACATAGAGCATTCATGAAAATGATGATCTTGACCCCTTATTAACAGTATTTCAGATTAGTAAAGCAGAGGGCCTTTAAAATCCAGCATTCTCCTCCCTGATATGCTTTGCTGCTGCTGCTGACAGCTCCCAGACTCACTGCTTGGTTCTCGGGAACACTGAAGCAGAAGAAAGCTGCGGCTAAATTTCTGTTTCTGAGTTCTGCACCAGTGGAGACTCACACACATGGTAAGGTGTTCCCTCAGAATTCCTCTCTGTTTTCTCTAGCTTCTCTGCCATGGAAAGTAAAATGTCTGGCATGTGAGCCAGATGAGTTTCAGCCTTCTGTTGATGGGAAGACTATATGTAAGAAAACCCCAAGCATCTTAGGGTCTATGACATCTGCACAGCAAAAACCCCAGCCCTTCATTACCATGGCACTGGCTTTATCCTGGTAGCCCAGGGGTCTGGAATGAAATCATCTACATGTTTAGCTCTACAGCTTCAGAGAAGCAGCACTGACCTACCTGCAGCTGAGGTATAACCTTGGTTGGTTGGCTGGTTTTGGTTGGTTTTGTTTGTTTGAACATTGCTTCAATACAGAATGCTATGGATATGCATTAACACTGAGACAGCTTGTCAAAGACTAAGAGAAGGAAGGAAATATACACAAAATCTCTGCAGCTGAGTTTTTGTAGGGACATGATATTGTAGCACTCACTGAACATCAGCACAATATTGGTCCTATGTGCAAGCCTAATTCTACAATTTAAATATGAGGAAAGAAAACAGGCTGAAATCTCTCCTTACAATCTCTGTGTACTACAGAAAGACAGCCCCTCACCTCCCCAGACAATACTCAAAGACACCCATCATCTCTTACTTACATCCATAAACTCCACATTGGCTTTTGGACCAGTCGTCTCATTAAGGATCTTAATAGCCACAGGAATCTTTACAGTTTCTCCCTCAGGTACCCAAATACCCTA
This sequence comes from Nestor notabilis, assembly GCF_000696875.1. Classification (NCBI taxonomy): domain Eukaryota; kingdom Metazoa; phylum Chordata; class Aves; order Psittaciformes; family Psittacidae; genus Nestor; species Nestor notabilis. Next base: position 304,256 of record NW_009918768.1, read on the forward strand.
GAAAGAGAAAAAAAAGAAAAGGTGACAACAATCATACAAACTTCATTCAGAATTACAGTCTTTTCACGTGTTCTGCCACATTATACATATCAGTTTTGAACCTCAGAACTAAGAATACACAAAGCTCCAAAATCGTAAGTCCCACAAAACAACTTCTTACACCAAAAGTAAACCCTTACATATAATGCAAGCTGATATGCTGGAGGGAAGGGATGAGATCCAG
>NW_009918769.1:0-13877 GCF_000696875.1 Nestor notabilis
ACAAAATATAAATAACTATTAATAAAAATTATATAAAATACAGATTATATATAGCGTAATAACAGAAAGAAGCTCATCATGAATTACAGTCACCTTCTGTTATTCATGGAAGTATTTTCTGTGCTGTTACATATTTTATTTATTTTTCTCATACTTTCAAATATTCAACAGTTAGCTGTATAACACCTCTTATAAATCAATCATACTTCTAAATCACCTAGTATAAAATTACTGGTAGTTGAGTCTCCCTTCTTTCTAAACAAGTAACTTGCCATTTGAATAAATTTTAACTTCACTAGTAAGTTCAACATTCATGTCAAGTCACCCACAAGGTCACTCGGCAAAAAGCCTCTGGAAAAGGTAAATCTAAACAGTCTTTTTCTCTGTTGTGAAGTACAGCTGTGCAAAACCAGCTGAATATGACAAAGCTCTTGAAGATGCTGAAGCATTTCAAACATGCCATTTTGACTGTCATTTGCAGAAACAGCCTACGTAATCCAGTGTGACATAAAGAAGTTAGTATTATTAACTTAGAAGTTGGCTATTTTCCATATTTATATTTGGCTAGAAGAATACATGTCAATAATCAAAGAACCTCTGTATTAGTGGGCTGCTAGGTATCCTTACATAAGAATAATGTATAGGTGCTCTACTTGTCATATGCCCTATTACTTATTTTGTAACTGAGACATCTTTGTGGCCAGATTCATAGCACATGAGACCATAAAAATTGGACATTGTTACTTGCACTACAATAAAGTTTGGAGTTAAACATTTTTTATTGTGAACAGAAATCTACAGTGCCTCCAACTGCCTGACACGGACATATCACTGTATTACTTACAGCTGCTGCTTATATCTAGTGGGCTAGGTTCCTTTGCTTTCATATCTCATACTAGCTTACTCACATCAGTCTCCATGGACTCAGTGTAGCTGCTTTTTTTTTTAGCATAAGCTGCTAATAAGCATGATAAATATATCAGAATCTGATCCACCATCCTTTTGAGTAGAAAATGCTAATTATGATCCATTGCAGGCCAAGATGAGTCAATAGTATGCTTGCTGTTATAATACAAGGGTTTCACAGTGATGTTTCTACCTGTGATTACATGGACAACTTCCGTGTTACAACACAAATCAGTAAACAGACAATATTTGTCACATACCTGCCTTTGATCATGAGATAAGCAGCTAGCCAGAAGCTTTTATTGGAAAATTATTTCTGGTAATGTCTAATAGTAATGAGAATGAGGTTTGTGCTGGTTTTGGCTGGGATAGATTAATTTTCATCATAGAAGCTAGTATGGGCTATGTTTTGGATTTTCACTGGACACAGTGTTGATAATTCAGGGATGTTCTAGTTGTTGCTAAGCAGTGCTTACACACAGTCAAGGCCTTTTGTGCTTCTCACACCATCCCACCAGTGAGAAGGCTGGAGGTGCACAAGAAGTAGGGATGGGGACACAGCCAGGACAGCTGACCTCAACTGACCAAAGGGATATATTATACTGCTTGGTGTCATGCTCGGCATATAAAGGTTAAAAGAACAAAACTTATAATAAAAATGGCAGGTATTTCAGAAGAACAACATATAAAGGTTGAATGAAAGTCTTACAACAAAGAAGCCATATGCAGCAGTCGATGGGTCTTGCTCATTAGTACCTCCTGCTTTCTACTAGCAAAGTGAACTTGTTCCTACTGCAATCAAGATAACCAGGAACTGAGAGTTGGAAATGGCTCTCATTTCCTTCAGCACCTGTAGACCAAGAGGAGCCACTTGATTCAGTTCAGAGGCTGAAGATGACGTCCTTTCCCTCATTGAACGCAAGGCAAGAAAAGAACTTGAACAAATCTTAAACAGATCTAAGAACCATCTTCCACATTTTTCTACAGCGGGTTACATAATTCTTCAACCAAGTCAGCAAAATGCTACATCTAAAGCATCAATTTACTAAAATACCAAAGAGAATTAAAGGGATTCATAGAAACAAGCATGAATAAGAAGTACCAGTATTTTGGACTCTTTAGTACAATGCATCACATTTTAGATAAATCTCTCCACTGACCTTTATTAGGTGGTGAAATACATGTGTTGCTCAGGATAGACAGGCAATAAGCAATACACTGTTGTGTGACAACAGCCTGGTGCCAGTGGAACTTTCTGCTGCCTCAATTTAGAGTAATAACAACTGGTTGCACCTACTGGCAGAGAGGTTCATGGCACTCTTCAAAAAGAAACTGGTGGTATATCACCCAGCTCATTCCCAAATAACACCATCAATCAGAAAATATGAACACCAATAGCCTAACCAGTCTCTAGGTTAACATACTCTAACAATACATAATTTCACATAAATGGTTTCATTTTTTAAGTAGATGTGAAATTTCATACACTCCCAGTTTCACTGAATTATTCAGCTGACAGTGTCAGGATTATTTTTTTCAAACTAACCAGGTTCCATTTACCCTTTTGCTTACTGTAACCTTAAGAAAAATAACAAGCTTTTAATCCAAGGTTGTTCTCTATGACTAGGTATTCTAAATCACTTAGTATGCTAAAATACACATCTAAGATAGTAACTGTCCTTGTTGACTCAGGAACTGCTTGGTGTAAACAAGCATCAAGCATAACACAGCGTGAAAAATCTGCTGTAATTAATTAGCTGCCTTTTTGCTCTTTAGTTTATACTTTGGGGGGAAAAGAAAAAAAGGCTGCCAAAATGATAGTTCCCAGTAGTACTTTTCTAACAAGATACGAGTGATGCCTGTCTTTATCCAAAGCTGACCACATAGCTAAAAATTAATGCTGCAAATATAGGTAATGGACAAGTGAAACTTGCCATTACCTTCTTACTAAAAAGTCACAGGGAAAATCATAGGAAGACTATAATTTAAAAGTCAACTAGTACATCAGTCTGTACTCTAATGACATGCCTTAGCATGCTCAAGACTCATGGAATACTATTTGCAAATAGAATTATACAAAAAAAATGCAAAGAAGGATAACATTAATTACAACTGAAGAAAATATTACAAAATAAATAAAAATAGAAAAAGGCAAACACAAAGGAAAACAGATGGAATGAAAAATAAACATGGCAAAATATTTTCCCCATTGTCCCAAAATATAGAACCACAAAAAAAGTAAAATTTGCCTTAGGCATACAGGCATTTAAAAGAACTAGTTCTTTAGAGTCAAAAGAGTAACCTACAGGGAGAGAGATTAATTGCATAAATTCACTCTCATTAGTTTTTCACCACAGAACTGTGCTCATATTGGCATTCAATACATGGCTCTGACTTCTCTGACACAGTGTCCTTAGAAGACTTATTTGTCACATTTAGAAACAAATCTTGGGCTACAAACATCTTACTACTGCTTTTATTTTCCATTGCTATTTTCCAAGGTACTTCTCTTCAGCAAAAATACAGAGCTTTTTATTATTATTGTATCAATGTCTAAGTACAGCCTGCTTAATTTCTACCATCTCGCTACATTAATCAGAGCGCTTTAGTTATAACAGGTAGCAATATAATTTGTGATAGATTTCCATGTCAAAAGCACCTTCTGCTACTTGGTAATTATAAACAACCTGCATGATTGCACTAACACTTGATTTACATTCATTTTTTACTGGAGACATGCTATGGGGATTTTGTGTTTGGGTGTTGTTGATAAAGATACCTTACATGGGAAAACCGCAAATGTTATTTTTATACCCTTTTTTCTTGGCATTACTCAGCTATAGAAAATGAAAATAAGGACCAGTTTTATTCCACCCCCCCCCCCAACAATAAAATACAAATGTAGCAAACATTCTGCAGGCTTTACTTTGTCTATCTGTTGTGCTAAAAAACAACTGTCAGTTCAGCTTTGTTTTATTACTCCTACATAGGTGTGACACATATGTTGCTGTACTCTCTTGGTTTCAAATACGAAATAAACCAACTATTTAATTATCAATTATTTTCACAGTGCTACTCTCCCTAAATGGGTTTGACACACAGAGCAAGAAAGTGAAATAAAGTCCTTCCCATTATGTTATCAAATTATCATTTTGTCTCTCTTCCATGATGAACAGAAATGTAACACAATAAATTTCACTGCAATGCTCATGTCAAATTGTTCTGTCATTTACACATTACTATCATTTACAGATAAGGTATTTATGCATTTCCATTCTTGACCAACGAAGATCTGTTTTTTTTCTGTCTTGTACAGCATGATAGAACTTCAGTGCACTAGCCACTTTATTTTCCAAAGCTCCCAGTTCATCACAAACCTGCTTTCTGTAAGACTCTCTGAGGCTGAAGAGAAGATTTGGCCTTTTCATCACCATGCTGAGCTCCAATCAATGTTTGTTCAGTTATGAGCCTGAATTCTCTTTATTTTTCTCTAATGAGTGACATTCTTTCTCATACTTCAGGATGTTTCCCCAAACACCTGTCTCCGCATCACCCTTGCTTGTAAGAACACACTTGGTGGTCCGTATGTAAATTTCAGCAAAGAGTTGTAAGGAGTGATGAATAGGAATTATTTTACAAGAAAGCGGACATAGTCTGTGGACCGTGTCATCCGACTTTTAATTCATAGTATGATATGCATTCAGTTTTCTCATTGTTAAGTATGACTATATGCAGATTTCTTTTAATCGAAAAGATAACTAACTTGTTTCAGAAGCTGGAATTCAGAGGTCACTTTGTTGTCTGCCATTTATTGTGATCTGCTGGATTCCAGACAATTAGTACCGGAGACGAAAGACTCTGTGTGGCCAAGTATTTGTCTAACAGCCAAATGTTTATCAAAGGACAAAAGATTATTTAAATACACAAAGTGCCTCAATTACAACAAAGCCATAAAACATTACTTGTTTATGTGTTGTACATTTAAATATAACCAATTTTATACCTTTTATTTGGAGTTCTATGTCCTCGGTGTCCCTTTAACTCAAACTCCTCTGAGTAAAAGGGAAAACAAAAGGAAATATCTTTTTCCCCAGTCCTCTAAAGGATATCCAAATATTCAAATTTTTTAAAGTACAGGTGCCACCTTTCACTGGCCATTTTTTCATTATTGAACTTAAACCCACTGATCTCCAAGTGTAACAAGAATAGAAACAAAACCATAAATAAGTACTTGACCAGAAGTCCTAAGTAATAATGCTAAGAAAAAGAATAATGTAAACAGAACTGGACAAAGAACAACACTGTTCGACTATACATCTAGCTCTTAATATGCAGGAAACCTGTTTCTTGAGGATCTCCATGTGCATAACAGAGATGTAAGCAGAACAGTAGAGGTCACAGAAAATAATGATATTAGATAAGAGTAGGATTAAGAGAATTTATGTTGAACCCTTGTGGTCAGGGTTGCTACTGCCAGATGCAGCTGAAAAATCAGAGATGTTACCACCTGAATAATTTAATTCTGTACTACGTACCTGTACCTGCAGGCCCAGATTCAAAGACCCATAATTCTTAGTGTTACCGGCTTAGCATGTCTCAAACCTTAAAATCACAAGCTGAAAATAGCAAACGTAAGCACAACACATGAAGGACTTTTATGCCACTTGATTCTGAGATGCAAACAGATTCCACAAATGCATTCATCAGCATCTTTCCTAACTATTCTGGAAATCCCAAAGTTCATTCTAATGTTACATTAACTGAGGTTAACAAATAATTAAGCAGTTTGGGGCTTATTGTTTAACTTAATTATGTACCTGTTAGTTCAATCATTATGTAGTTTGTCATTTTCAACGTAAATTTGAACATTACAAGTCTTCCATCTTTAAACACCACATCTACACATCTTTTAAACACCTCCAGGGATGGTGACTCCACCACTTCCCTGGGCAGCTTGTTCCTTGACAGCTCTAGGTGAAGAACTTTTTCCTAATATCCAGTCAAAACCTCCCCTGGGGCAACTTGAGGCCATTTCCTCTTGTCCTATCATTTGTTACTTGGGACAAGAGACCAACCTCCACCTCACTACAACCTCCTTTCAGGTAGTTGTAGAGAGCGATAAAGTCTCCCTGAGCCTTCACCAGTCTAAACACCCCAGTTCTCTCAGCCGTTCCTCATCAGACTTGTGCTCCAGACCCTTCACCAGCTTTGCTGCCCTTCTCTGGACCAGCTCCAGCACCTCAATGTCTTTCTTGTAGTGAGGGGCCCAGAACAGAACACAGGATTCGAGGTGCAGCCTCACCAGTGCGCAGTACAGGGGGATGATCACTGCCCTGGCCCTGTTGGCCACGCTATTGCTGATACAGGCCAGGATGCTGTTGGCCTTCTTGGCCACCTGGGCACACTGCTTGTGTTCAGCTGGCTGTAGACCAACAACCCCAGATCCCTTTCTTCCAGGCAGCTTTCCAGCAGCTCTTCCCCAGTCCTGTAGTGTTGCAGGGGGTTCTTGTGGCCCAAGTGCAGGACCCAGCACTGAGGTACTGAGTCTTCTCATAAATTAGTAGTAGCATATTACTGCACAAACCTAAAGAAGTATCATTTACTCCAATCCTTTGAAGAACTTGCATGATGAAGACTAGATCCTTATTTCAGTTACATCTGGAATATTTTAAGGCTGCAAGGTTCAGGATCCAGGGCATAATTTGTTTTTCTCTGCTTTCTGAAATACTCAGTATATTCATTAGAAGAAGGATGCTATGGAAATCACAGTTAAATCGAGCTTATTCTTAGAAATCACAAGCCTACCTATTGCTATATACTAATTTATTCTGTCAGGGGCTGGAGGGAAGCTATTATACAAAAGCTTTTTTGTTTTTTCTTTATAGCTACCCTAATATTTAATTAAAAAGCTAATTCTTGATCTTATTTTCTACTTCAAATAATTCAAGTAAAAAGAAATGTGGAACACAGTATACACCTATTTCTTAGCAGACTTGCCCAGCAATTCATACATATTCATAACAGAAGCCTTCTACAGGTCTTTTATTTCCAGACAAACATGACCTACATATTCCATCTCAAAGATATGTTGAGAGACGGACTTGTACAGCACACCATTTACTGATTACTCCTTCTTAGCAGACTTTGTATTATAACAGAAATCTGTCAAATGGAAAGAGGAATGCCAAAGGGGAAAGAAGGAGGAAGCCTGGGGAAAAAAACATAATGAGGAGACTGTCCTGGGGAAGAGAAAATGCCACCCTAGCTTAGGCAAGGGAAGGTTTTACTGTTCAGGGCATAATTTCTGATACCAGATATGACTAATAAATGAACAGAAAAGTAAACCCAAAATATAAGAAGTGGCTCTGCCATGGTATCTGATTAGCTATAATGCAAAGACATTGTAGGCAGTTGTTAATTCCTCCTAGTCAGACCTTCATGCCTAATAAAAAAAGTCCCTGGCATAATTTGGACAGCCAATAATTTAAACTTTCTGAGAGTGGCTACAAATAACTACTTAGCAGATTATAGAATACACTATTCTGTTAATTATTGCAAAGAATTTAGGCTAATGTGTTGGGAGTAACATCCCAACACTGTAACTGACTCTAATATTTGCACACAATATTCTGTGCATTTATGTGTCTGTCTTCAAAGCCTCTAGCTGTTAAAAACACCACTGAAATTATCTAGTCTCTTATTCACGAAGAATTTTAATTACTGTCTCAGCGATTAATACCTTATGCTTTGCATTTTTTCCCTTTACTCCATTCTATTCTATTCTTTCCTGTGCTTTCTCACAAAGGAATCCTGCTTTGCTTAGTCACAACACGTAACGAGAAATAACATTACACACAAATCACTACTGTCATTTTCAAAATGGATACCATGCTTCCTCTCATTTCACTAAAGCAGGTCACCAGTGTGATAAATGCTCTAGATGTTTTAGTCTTCAGTGCACTTCCAGATTTCCAGCAGTCCCTGTTGGAAAGGATAACAAGTACAGTTATATAATTTTAAGAAAATAAACAATATTCTGCCACTGGTATCTGAAACAGGTATTTAATGGTGACTAACACAGTGTCGACTGGAACCAGGTCCACTGAAGATCTGACTCATTCATCTCAGGTAGTGGTCCACACTTTGCCATATGATGCTTATAGAATGTCTTCAGCAACATGTTATCTTTCACGTTTTTGGGAACCAGGTCTCCCAACTCCCAGGGCAAACACTGGCTTATATAGCTATAAAAATGCAGATGGTATTCAGGCGATTCTCTTTTAGATCTAAAAAAAACCATCTTTAGCTCCAACTGATTTTTTCCCCCTCATACAGAAACAGTACTCTTGCCAATAATTGCTATAAACAAGCAAAACAGGGCTTTCACACTCTAGATACTAGAGAAGAAATTATTACAGAGAAGAGCCTCAGAGAAGAATTAAAGATTCAATTTTCGGTCTTGATTTTTTTATTAAGCATTTAACTGATAACAAATGCTGAGTGACAGCAAAGACAATGTAAAGGAATTATCTATTTCCTTTCCTCGTGCACACATGGCACCACCACACCCCCCTTTTACTTACTTCCAGAGTTTAGTTTCTCTTAAAACTGAACATAACCTAATTCCATAGAACTGGTTTGTGTTTTAACTCGGAGGGGCCATGGAATGCTACCACAGTGAGCGGGAAAAGAGGACAGGTTAGGGAAAATGTCAATAGAGAAGCAGATGATTTCAGTATCTTCTTTGCTGTTCCCATTTCACAATAAAGACGAAGTATGAAGATGTAATTTCAATATCCCAATTTCGGTTTACCTTAGTTCTTTCCAAGCTCACCTGTATGCTTCACCACTTCAGTAATAAAATTTTCCTTCTGTCTAATTCTGGACAATTCCAATGTTTCCAGACATCAATGATCCACCATTCTTGTGTGGCTCCCCATAGTATTTAAAACATATGGTTTCTCGAGTATGTTTCAAATATGTATCCATTTGGGAAGTTAATTAAACTATGATTCTGTCTGTTTTTCCAGTTGCAAAGGTCAGTATCCAGATTTAATCTACTCTGGAATGACATTAACCTTTTGCATTCAAAGAAAATAGGTGTGCTAAAACCACTGAACTGTGATCCAGACAAGCACAACAGCACATAACTCAGCTTACTCATCCATATTAGAGACAAACTGAGCAGGGAAGATAAGGATGAACTGACAGAACTTCTGAATATGGTTTGAAGCCAGGACAACCTCACACTGTGATTAGATGGAGAAATTTTACTATCAACAAAAAATGAAAATATACTCCCCAGTAACAACAGCTTTTGATATGACTCCTCTTTTAAAATCAGTGCACATATAGTCTAGATGGAAAAGACACTGAAAATCCCCTCCCATTTCTAAATGTATGCAAAAGACAGTCACAATTACAGTCCCCATGAACATCTCAGCCATCCAAATTCTCTCAGTCTATCATAGTTAACACAAAGTGAGATCACTTCCTTCCTTACATTATGCTTCCCAGGGAAATTGGATTAAAATATGCTCAGAAGGCCCAGATGAAAGAAGATTAAGTGTTACACACATAAAACACGTTAAGCCTCTGTGATGTAAGGTATCTATAATGCAAAGTCTAATAGCTCTTTATACAGAGAGATGCATGTGGGAGAGAAGTCATGTAAATGTCCTGGCTCTCCCTCATACAATAGACAATGTTATATCCCTGAAGCCACTCTCTTGCTATGATTTTTCCTCATGGTGCAAGTAATTGGCCTTTGCAATTAACTGGAATGAAGAACTAGCACAGCTGGATTTTCTTCCATTCTCAGGTCTGCTCAGTAAGCAGTATATGAGCTGCTCAGTAAGAAACTTCACAATATTAAGGAGAAAGGAAGTGAGATTAGCTTGTAATTACAGAAACATTAGCAGACATTTCCAGTTAAAAAACCTTACAAGAGCCTTGTTGTCAGTCCCTCAGTTCTCTCACTGCAAAAACCACCACCAGGGGCCCTGAATCAGCTATGAGACCTGAAAGATGCAAGGAAGAAATCCCCATCCTGCCTCTTGAGGTGCTCTGTCAGTAGCAAGAATCTATTCTCCCACTTTAAACATGAAAAAAAAAGATACTTTTACACCACTTCAAATCACTTCTGTATTGCACTCCTGCTCTTTACGTGCCACAGTGGATGCAGCTTTGAGTTCATATTTATATTAGCTTTTCTTTTCAGCTTTATAGTGCACTTCTCCAAGGGACAGAATTGGTACATGTTCTTTTGTGGTACTAAGAAAACATGACATGAAACAGGAGCAGAGAATTAAAAGCCGTATGTCTTCTACAAATACTTACTGGAATTTGAGAGCAGATGTTGGAATATCTTAAGCTTCCCTTGCATCCTAAAATAAATGTATTCCAATCTCTGTAGTTTATTTAGCTATTTCATATAGTCAAACATCCATTAAGGTGCTGCCTTTACCAGCAGTGAGTCGGGCATCAGAGTTGTGCACTGATCTCCATGGCAACAAGCTTGTATATTTGGCAACTAAAAAAAACTGGTAAATAAAGGGTAATTTCCTTTTTTCTCTTACTCACAGGCACTTTAAAAAACATAAAAAGAAAAAAAAAGAGAAATATAATAAACGGCTTATGATATTTTTCATGATGAAAATGACACAAACCAGAACCACCTTTTCAGGCAGTGCTTTTCAGAGTTACTTATTTCAATGAATTAATTACGACAAGAATCATACCTGTCAAATGAACATTAGCTGGTGAAATGCTAGTTTATTAATATGCATTTGCAATGTATTGTAAACTGCCAGCTCTGCTGTAACAACCACTGTATAGAAAATCTGAGATACAGTATATTATGTACTTAGGGTAGCCAAAAGAAAAAAACAAACCACACACACACACACACACACACACAAAGCAAACCAATCAACCAACAGAATGAAACACTTTCCTCCAAAGGTTCTTTACCTTTGCAAATTCATCTTGGCTACCATGAAAAATTAACTTCTTTAACCACTGACCATCTGTTGCCTTTTCCTCTATTATGGATCTAAGCTTCCTGTGAGACAGTTTATCAGTTGAGCTAACCAAGGCAAGCAAAAATTCTTTTTTGGTACCTTTCTCTGTATTTAGCTGATAGAATAATTGTTGAGCTAGGTCTCTGCAGCACTTCATATTCTGTTTAGCACTAACAAGTCAAATCCAGCTACAACAAAAGAGTTCTAACATTCTAGACTGTACCTATATTTATTCAAAACTGCAGAAAAAATAATAGTAACATTAATCCTTATGAAAATAACTGACACTCATTGGTTCCTCTTTGGACTTCAAGGTCTTCTGCATTTTGGCTCATGAAGTAGTTAGACAAGACATTTTTTCTTGCCTTAACATCTATGTATTGTTCCAGCCTTCAAAATTTGAAACTCCTGGATAAATTTTCACAGTGCATTCAGTACTCTTTAGTGTTGAAAAAACTGAATGTACAGCTGTGAAGAAATCCTACAGAAAGCTGAAGTTGTGTCTGTGTGATGAAAATATGAAGAAATATACCCTCTGGGTGATTATATGTAAAGGATATGAGCCAAAAAAAAAACCAAAACCCAACCCCCCAAAAAACCAATAAGCAACAATTTGCCAAAGGCATAAACATTCACAGTAATCCTCTTCCTTCCCCAAACACATAAAGAGTGAGAAATCCGCTGGAAAATTTATATGGTCAATAGACAGAATGGCCTCTGCACAAAAAAGAACAAACTGTTCATACTAAAAGAAGGACAACTGAGTCGAAATATGATAGATTCTAACAGGGGTGGAAAACCAGGAAACTATTTTCTAGTGTTTCAGTACAAGAAGAAGAACAAGTCAAACTAGCTTACAAGGCAACAAGTTTAGAATGAAGTAAATAAACTACCATAAGTGGCATGAGTATATGTATATGTATTCCACTTACATAAGTGGAAAAAAAATACCGTGAGTGGCTAATGTTTAATAAGCACATCAGAAATTTTTAAAAGCTTACAGAGGATCAAAAGGCAACCAAATGTACTTGCAGAAGAAAAGCTTGTTCAAGAGGAACACATAAAAAATTACTTCTTGGCCAGAAATTCCTTGAACTACAATTTACTGGATGCTGAGAGAACACTCTGTAAGTCACACTAACAGCTCACATCCTACTTTTCCCATAGCATTCACAATTAGCTGTTGTCTGAGACAGCATACCAGGCTACCTGAGCTTTTAAGTTCGTCTTCATTTGGACCTTCTTATCTTAATAGACATGAACTAGATAGTTTTAAGATTGAAACTTGCCATTTCAATTACCACGGTGGGAATAAGAGAGAACATTTCACACAATTCGATAAAACTCTTGTACAATATTATGTATGACGGCATTTCACTAATTCAATCCTGGAAGATATCTTCAGTAATGTAAAGCAACTTATTTAGCTCCTCCTAACTTAAATTATAGTCCCTGGAAAGTCAACAGCTCTGGAAACTGTGAGGAGATCTTTTTTTAATGTAAATGTGAAAATCTGCAGTATAACAAATCTTTTATGAATTCAGACTGTCTGGAAGTAAGATGAAATCATATGTGATCTGAATCCTAAACTGTTAATTCATCTGTATTTGTAAAAATCCTGGTGAGTAAAGAGAGTCTGTGTATAAAAAAATGTAAAAATTAAAAGGACTTGAGATTTAGTCCTTTGTCTATACGTTTGTCCACACTTTTTCCTCAAAGAATAAGTTCAGAGTAAATGAAACAGTAAGTCCTTACCTGTGCTGAATATGCTGAAAAATTACCATTCATAACAAAATTAAATTCAGTGATTTACAATAGCTTTGCAAAAAACACATAAAGTAACTTGAATTATCTTTACTTATATTTTTAGTATCAAATTAGATATTTTGCTCTTAATGGAAAATACAGATCTAGCATAGGACTACTTCACCTTCTGTCATTTAGATTAGCCTTCCATTTATTCCAAACATGGCTTCCAGAAGTTTATTTTCTTCCTTCTAAACCATCAAGCATATTGTTACACAAGATACTTCACCTCTGACAGTATGATCCCACTACTTAGTGCTTGATAACAAGATCTATCTCAATTACCAATTACCAGAAGAGACTGCACAGTAAACTGTAAGAAATTTGATAAACTATAAATAAGTCAAAGGCTTTTGTAAACAAACGTATCTTAGGCATATACAGGAGATGAGATAAATACCACCTGCACTTTTATAAGTGCATTAGACAATATTTGACAGTGTTGGGAGGCCTGGTTCCCAAAAACGTGAAAGATAACATGTTGCTGAAGACATTCTATAAGCATCATATGGCAAAGTGTGGACCACTACCTGAGATGAATGAGTCAGATCTTCAGTGGACCTGGTTCCAGTCGACACTGTGCTAGTCACCAGTTAAATGCCTACTTCAGATACCAGCAGTAGAATATTATTTTCTTAAAATAGTATAACTGTACTTAATATATTTTCCAAATGGGACTGGAAATCTGGAAGTGTACTCTGTACAGAGCATCGCACTTGTTCTTCTGGAAACCAAATTATATCCCCTTAAGTCAATTTGACCCTTCTGGAATTCTAAATTTTTATGTCCTTCCCAGTTGAGTATCATCTTTACATTGTTACTTACACCACAGCAGAAAATACTGCGTTATGAGAAAGTGTTGTGGTTTAAGCCCAGCCGGTAACTCAGAACCACGCAGCCGCTCACTCACTTCTCCCTTTCTTCTTTCCCCTGCTCCCAGAGGGATGGGGAGGAGAAGCACAAGAATGTAACTCCCACGGGTTGAGATAACAGCTCTCCAGTAACTAAGGTATAATACAAACCACTACTGCTACCAATAATAATGATAAGAGGAATAAGAAGGGGAGAGGACACAACCGCTCACCACCCATCGACCAACACCCAGCCCAACCCGAGCAGCAATCCGGGCCTTCCGGGTAACTC
>NW_009918769.1:13900-30686 GCF_000696875.1 Nestor notabilis
CCCCCTTGGGCCAGTTGGGTTCAGGTGTCCTGCCTCTGCTTCCTCCCGGCTTGCCCTCCTCTCCGGCAGAGCATGAGACTGAGAAAGCCCTTGGTCAGAGTAAACATTACTTAGCAACAACTAAAAACATCGGTGTTATCAGTGTTGTTCCCAGGCTGAAAGTCAAAACCACAGCACTGCACCAGCTACTAAGAAGGAGAAAAAATGACTGCTGTAGCTGAACCCAGGACAGAAAGTTATAATAGTCCTATACCAGCTTACGGTACCATTCAGTATGTATATGGTTCTTCTATTACTGAAGTAACGTACATTTATATCTGCTTGAGCTGAACTGCCATTTCCAATTTTGTTACGTTTGGGGGGGGGGGGGGGGGGGGCAGGTTTGTTGGGTTTTTTTGGTTTTTTGTTGGTTTTTTTTTTTTTCCCAGGCCTTGGAGTAGGTTCTGGCCTCAAGATTTAATCTAGATCTTTCCATGTCATGATTTTTAAAATGTGACCAAAATATAAAAAGCATTCTAAATGTCTTGTCTAAGGTCTACTACTGATTTACACTGTCTTATTACAGTAAGTTACTTACTCTTACAATTATTAGTTCCACCGAATATAGTTTTTAATTCTGAGGAAAATTCCCTTGTGGAGTTCTTAACATCACACTGACCATTTTTCTGAAAGAGTAAAACCTGTTTTAAATTACCATATCTAATTTCCAGTATTTTCATTGGTAAAAAAAACCCTCAAAACAAAACCAGACCAACCAACCAATCAATCAAAAAACCAAACTGTAACAAAGGCAAAAAGGCCCTAACTGGCTTTGCACCACTGTTTTGACATTTTATATCATGTACCATGAAAATTCCTTATAGACCTTTCAGCTTCCATTTCTTCTATGCAGAGTAACTAATTTCTAGCTCAAAACTTCACTGTTTTACTTGCTTGGATCTTTCCTTCTTTTGAGATTAAAATGCTATTTGCTATTCTTATTAAAAGATACATTTTTTTAACCACAGGATTTCGTGTAAGGCAACTTTTAATCCAAAATCATCAATAGCAGGTTTCTTTATAATTTTTTTCTTAAAAGACACTAAAAGAAAGATTAATGCTTTCTGAAAAGTATCGGGAAAATGTTATCGTTAATGTGCTAGGCACTGATGAGATCACTTCTATAATAGCATATACAAGGACAGAAACATAAAGATTAATTGAAGCTAGAACAGAGGCAGAAAATCCAGGAGAATCATTTGAGAAATAGAAAGCCTGTTCTTTAAAAGAGGCTTAAAGAGTTTGACTGGTTTAGATTACCAAAATGATGCTGAGATTAGATATCTGCTATGTACAAACACGGTAGATATGCAAGGGTGGGAAAATTTAAGATAAGCCACAGTTTGCATAAAATAAATGGGTATAAAATATCCACAGAGTAAATTTAGGCTAGACATAAAATATTCTTAATAGCTAGAAAAACAACTTCTCAGTAAAAGGAGAAAAATCTACATGCTTATCAGTAAGTTAAAGAACAATATGAAAATTGAAACCATGGGTGACAGGACTCAATGATGGAGTAAGTTCCCTCTAGACTTACACTTTCAGAAAGAAAACCACATTTTTTAACACTAGATATTTCGATAAGAACATGCTTCAGAAACATGATACAAAACTACATACTGCATCTGAGTTGTAAATCTATTACTAAATCAAAATTGAGATTAATAGTTGATTTTTTTATAATTTATTATTTCCTGTACACTGAATAATTCCTTAATATCAGCAGAAGTTATCCCTTTCCTTAGTTAGCCAGTTTCAAAATAATAACAAACACATCATTTGCATATTCCTTGACTTCCTGTCTCCTCAACGTTTTCAAAACCACTTGAGGACCTTAGTCACAGAAAGGATTTGTTTTTTTCTGATCTGGCATTTCACTGCCCATCTAAGGGCTATTTCCATTCATTGTTACTTTCTCTTTCCCAAATACATTTGTGAGTTTTTCATCTTGCCTTTCTTACACTAAGCACTGCAACAGAACTGAGCTTCAAAACTGTGTTTTTGAATATTCACTCTAATGCAAAGTTACTGCAGAAGTTTCATTCAGTGCACTTCAGTTTTCTTGTGCACACCATTTCACAGGCAAATTAAATACTTCTGCACTTCTTACATATTACTTCTGCTGGTCTCTAAACATGGTATGTCACTAGAGAGGATTCAGAGAAATATTTGGCAGGTTCTCAAGTGTGATTTAATTATGTTACACTGTTGTATTGATGAATGAATCTGATATTTACTGCTTTGTAAAGTGATTTTCTGTTAAATTTTAAAACTAATTACTAGTATTTTTAATAAATATGAATTTTCAGGTTTTCTTCATAATAACTGTCAATAAAACTGTTTTTACACATGTCCTGGTTTGGGATGGGATAGAGTTAATTTTCTTCCTAGTAGCTGGTGCAGTCCTGTGGTTTTGACTTTAGTCTGGGAACAATGCTGATAACACACTGAAGTTTTGAGTTGTTGCTAAGTAATGTTTACTCTGATCATGGACTTTTCAGTCTCATGCTCTGCCAGTGAGGAGGAGCATGGGAAGCTGGGAGGAAGCAGAGACAGGACACCTGACCCAAACTGGCCAAAGGGGTATTCCATACCACAGCACGTCATGCCCAGTACATAAACTGGGGGGAGTTACCCAGAAAGGCAGGTCAGGTCAGGCTCAGGTCAGGCTGGGTATCGGTCGGTGGATGGTGAGCAATTACACTGTGCATCACTGTTGTTCATTGTTTTTTTCCCCTTCCTCTTTTAGTTTTATATGTCCTTTTCCTTGTTATTTCCTTTATCATTATTATTAGTATTATACTGTACTTTATTTTAGTTATTAAACTGTTCTTTTCTCAATCTGTGGCTTAAATTCCTTTGATGGGAGGTGATAGAGTGGCTGTGTGGTACACAGTTACTGGCTGGGGTTAAACTATGACTATACAGATAATGTTTTCATTCAAAATATTCCCTATGACAACAAACTATTATTCCCAGCTATGACAAAACACTTGCAAGATGTTTCCAATGAGATTCTATAACACTATGAATCCTTGATTCCCCTCTTTTGAAAGTGACAGTTAATTCTGTTATTCAAATCTAAGATCTTAATATTTAAAGGTATAAAAATAAACTCAATTATGGCCTGGTCATTTTTAAATACTACAATTTGAGTAAATATGACAAACTGGACTCTTTTAAGAGAATCTTGGTTATACAACTGAAACACTGGGACTGGCTCTGCTGATCTGTACCACCTTGTTATGACGCAGACTGCAATGCCGGATTTGTACATTAGTGTATTATGTCCTTTCTGTGCTCAGCATTCTGCTTGCTGTTATCAACCAAATGCAATGGTGCCACTGGTGTTTTATTCAGACTTGATTTGCAATAGAGAAAGTAACATCTAAAATTCCCATTCAATTTGGTAACAACATCAAAAGCTTTAATGCAAATCTACACATTCAGTATAAAGCCCCAGCTTGAATGATCTAAATTACCTATCATTTCAGTTTCATTTATTTCACTAGTAAATTGAATCCTGCTATGTGGGCATGGATATATAGCCACGTAATTGTTAGGAAGTCATTGTAATACTGGAAATACAAGAATTAATAGAAAGTGCCTGATGATATGCTCTTGCTCCTAGTGAATACTACCACCAGTGTTCATTATAAGTCCTGTGCAGCCTATCGGCAGAAGCCTAGAACATGAGCATGCCCTGAAAGCTCTCAGATCTATTTTTAAGTCAATCTCTGTTTAAGTGAAAAAAAAAAAGAAAAAAAGAAAAAAGCAATGTTGCACATAGCCTAACCCCTAGCCAGACAGTCTGGGCATGCTCAGAGCCACTAAAATAAGAATAATAATTTTTAAAGTTGATTTTTAATATTTTTTTACCTTTTTTTTGTAAAAAGCTCATTTTGCTTCTTCAGAAATTCCATTTACAGGAATCTCTGTGCTGACTGAGTTTAAAAGGGTAGGGAATAATAATTGCAAAACTATTCATTATTTGCATGGATAAATTTAGGAACACAGATACTCTTACTCATGCCATGGGGAGACTTGTGATGCAAAATTTGGATCTCAGCTAATACCTGAGTATTAGAAAAGGGAACTCATAAAAAAAAGTAATATATACCTGAATAGCTTAATGATACTGTTCTTTTTAAATTAGTTAGGCATTACAAGACCTAAAATAGAAGGTATTTGATCATTCAGCTGGAAGTAGCTCTACTTATCCTGCAGTGTTGACATTTTCGTATGCACAAACTACCTGGTATATGTTCATATTTAGCAATTTAACAGGAACTTAATGTCTTTTTTTTTCCTATTTTTTAACTCACTATGTTACTGGAATTAATAATTTTTTATAATCTCTTACTGTGTATTTGATAAAATTAGTATTATGCATAACAAGAACATTGACATCATAATTTGGAACTGATAAAACCTAACGTGCTTTAGCCTGCATACAACAGAATAAGAAATTATCAAATAATTATACAATTATAAAAAACAAACTGTGTGATTGCCAACTGTAAACTACTAATGAGATAACTGCTTGAAAATGCTGCATTTATACATCCCAATGTCTGTGTGGCAGAAAACAGCAAAAATCATTTAACATTCCTCCCAATATTCAAAGCCTCAAGCTATTTCTGAAACAGGCTGAATGTTTCAAAAATGCTTGAAGAATCTTTGACAAAACCCAAGCATCTCATTTCTAAAGATGTATGATTCCACTTAGAAATCTTACTTTAAAATACTCCGAGGCTGCTGTTATGAGATACCAAAAGATACAATTATTCACACAACTAATAGGACGCATAAATAAAAATGCGCTTCTAAATGCAAGTGTACCACTTAAAGGATGCACAGCTAAGAATAGGCACAAAAAAGAACATAAACATGGAATCACACAAAAACTCTGTCCTATGACAGCATATTCATTGCCTAAAAAAAAATCCCCAAACATCATGCCTCCAAGCAAGAGACAAGTAAGTTAAAAAGTGTAAACTAAACAGTTCACCCACAGACCCAGCTTCAGCACTACTCTGACAATACTCTTTCACATACAGCCTGCATTCAGTTTTTTCCCCCTCCACAACTACACATCTTGGTCTCCACCCTTTTAACTTTTTATCACATTAAAATCACATCAAAAATTTTAATTATTATTTTCCAGACAGAGAGGTTGCAATGACAGTATGTGACTCCACTAAAGCCTTTGAACATAAAGCCTTTTCTACCTTTGTATAATAACGCAGCTGTCTGCATAATTCATGATGACAGATGAAAGACTACTTCCCATGCAAATATGTCAGGCAGAAAAATAACTACTTTGAAATGAAACTGAGAGTAAGATTTAGATCAGACTTTGGCAGTTAAAGCATAAAGCCAAATTCCTAGCAAGTGCTACAGTATTTAGATATTGCAAAGGGTCTGCAGATATTACAGGTCAAATTCTGCTCCATACCAAACTCAAAATTTGACTTAGCTCAGAATCAAAATTTGACTTTTAGCTAAGTGTACCATGCAATGCCAAAGAATCCAGTACACTGTAAAAGGTATATAATGCTGAGACATCCCAAAATCAGGTCATGTGAGGCATATGAAATACTTTTTAAACACAATCATTCTGCACTGCTAAATTTACAGAAACAAGAGAGCGTCTGTATTAGCAATGCTTTTCATTCAAGTATAGCTCCACGTTTGGGAATCACAGATCTGTCTTCAGGTGGAAACATGAACCTTCTATTTTCATCTTTGCTTATGCCTGATAAGAGAAACTACTGTCAAGTACCAAAAGAACTAAACTGGGTACAAAATTACAAACTGAACTTCTTTCTTCATCTATTCAAAGCTTTCGGTATTCAAGGACAACCCACTCCTCTAGAAACTCCACCCTTATTGAAGAACCTTTCCCAAATCCTTTCTGAAATCTGTACTAAACTCAGCAAAATTTATTTACACTGAACTTCCAGTCCCTTCCTCAAGCCCCCTGACCATCAAATCAGCAGCCCAGGAAAAGCTGCTCATCTTTTCTACCCTTGCAAACAATAGTGGAAGCAACATCAGAGCAACCTCTATGAAGCTGAGAGTTGAACAAGAACATGCCTGGATGGGAATCCCAGATGAGCATTCTGACTGCTCATCACAACGTCCTTGCCTCTCATTCATGAAGTCACTAGGCACAGCACCAAGACTGCAGAGAACGTCGGAATTTGCCAAAATGGAACAGTTAATGCCACCTTCTACTCTTCCATTCAACTGAATTTTCAGCGCCTGTGAATGTGCTGACAGATTTCCTCCTGCTCTGGTTATCTGGGATTCCACTGCAGAGAAACCTGAAGTTAGGCGTAGCATTCTGCTTGATATGCTTTTGAAGGAATTTCATATTCTTTAGACTTCTGACAAGAAGATAAATTAAAGCCTAATTAAATCTAGTTTAATTTCTTTAATTGTGACTGTCAAAGGTTGAGAAGGCATAAACTTGCAGGTAATATCAATAAGTGAAAATGATCTTTTCCTTTGCAAAATTCACACAGTAGCCTCAAAATTGTTCAAAACCAGCAAATAACATGGTAGGCCTCAGGGATTCTTCCAATTTTTTAATTGGGCTATGAAAGAGGCATAGAGGGCAGTCTTTGTAAAGAATCCATATCAGGTTTGATAATTTATTTCAATATGCATCTAAGTAAGAGCCTAGGGATTTCATTAATAGTAACGACATGCAGTAGTTTTCCACATAGTCAAGTAATTAAACACTGGAACTCTGCCAGAGAAATGGGTCAACGTTAAAAATTAGTGTTCACTGGACATTAAAAGGAATGCAACTAGTGAAATTAATGAAAACATTTACCAAGGGCTGTTAAATACCCTACGTTATCCCATATGGAGAAGGAGGACCAGCTACTACATGTCTCTTCAGATTTGAGGAGCACATCATAGAAATATTGATATCTGTGCTCTTCTACAGGCATCGGTTGTTTTAGAAGGAGACATTACCCTGGGCTAGATTAATCCTTTGGTAACGATCCAAATAATTGGATTTTGTGTGAATCAAGCTTTGGGAACCATTCTTTTTGTCAATTTTTTTTTTAAGTAGACAGAGATGTAAAGCTCTCATATTTGAATTTCATTACTGCTTTCTAGTTCAATCCTTTGACAAAACAGAAAAACAATACCAGCAGTAGCATAATATTTCAATTTTAGATGTACAGCGAATAATACCAACCTCAGTCACATTGCAGCATCCTTTACCACCAAAAATGCAGTTTATGGCTTATGTTGTATAATACTCAGCCTCATATAAAGACATGACACTTGTAGCTATAAGCAAGAAGTAAAACTTCATTTGAATTACATACTTTTTTTGCATAGAATCATAGAATATGTTGGAAAAGGACTTTAAGATCATCAAGTCCAACCATTACTGCAAGACTACCAAGACCGTCACTAAACCATGTCACTGTGGGCCTTGTCTACCCGGTTTTCAAACACTTCCAGGGATGGTGATTCCACCATTTCCCTGGGAAGCCTGTTCCAATGCTGTGTAATATTATATACTTTTCAGTGTTTATATAAAAGTTGTATCCAGTACCTATCACGAGAACAAGAAAATTAACGTTGTAACTGCTTTGTGTCCAAGAATTCAGTAATGAATAGTGAAATGTCTTGATTTGCATATTAAAAACAATGCACTTGAAAAAGAGAAATTAAAAACCAGGCCATAATATTTGCTGAGGGAACAAAATAACAACAAGAAAAAAGCTATCTATTTTGTAGACCTACTTTTTTGTCCCTTGCTGATCTCTAAATACTGATTAAGCCCAGGTATGCTTCTCTTAAAAGATCAGACAAGATCACAGTTCATGCAGTATTAATGATAAAGGATTAATTTCCTTCATTAATGTGCTCATTGCTACTCCAAGGAGTGAGATAAATGGAATAAATGGAACATATGGAATATATATTTAGCTTTTCTCAACCCTCAAGTCACATGTGCATACATGTTTTAGAGACACACTGTCTATAAATCATGGTTAAGGAATATACTTATGAACATGTTTACTCATCCTATCCATCGAAAAATTTGCTCTTTAATAGCACTATAATGCATCCATGTGGTTAGATTTCTCAGCTTTCAAGTATCAGTTAGTATGATTACTATGCGATTAATCCCCTTGCAAGCAAGAGGACAACTCAGGTAAGAGTAACTGAAAAGACCTTCAGAACTGGGATGACAGATGCGTATACCTGCGAGTGTGTACGCACAGGGAAATGGAAAAAGCCAGTAAGGACACTACAGCATATATGAATTCTGAATACGATTTTTGAGTGCAAACTGTACTGGAAGGTTTTAGTTTTTACTATTTAAAACAAGAACTTAGAACCCTTCTGAAAACAAAATCTTAACAGAAACCTGAACTTCTAAAATTCAATTAAAAAAATATTTTCTAAGCAAAGGAACTCAACCATCGCTGGACTTTCATTTAGTAAAAAATAAATGAATTTCATACAAGACAAAGCAAAACTAATTTTGCCTTCAAAATGTGAGCCTTACAGAACACAATACAAAATCAGATGTTTCCTGGAGAAAAGCAGTTGCATGAATGTCAAAACCAGCTTCATGACTGTGAAGCTTTCATCACAGCAATCTCTTGACATCATAGGTTTTACTGAAGATTAGAAAGCAGATGCAACTACACTATTTTCATTAATATAACTACCTGAGGCCATTCAAAGCCAGAGACAGTGACTGGAAGGCTATCAGAGAACAATAATAAGCTTTCTTGAGCAAACATGAAAAAAAATGCTGAACCTTTTTTTAAAATTCTGTTTTAATGATAACCTACAGATCAAATGCATTGGAATACATTCAGTCTTCACTCTCAGCTTTCTAAATAATGTGTTTTAAAAGCTGTCATTTCAAAGTCTTGGACTTCACTTAGTTTTGGGGTTGAACGGGGAAGGAGTGAATGTGGAAACGTCTTGTTTTTCAGTTTAACATAGCTGATTCCCCTTACACACGCCATTTAGGAAAAAAGAAAAAGTGTTTATCTCCTCATTTTTTATTATAGCACAGGAAACTTAACAGTAGTTTGATTCTCATGTCTGAAATCCTTTCACAAGGTATTTATAAATTAAGTATTGAAATAATAATGCAAATGGTCCAAGTAGTTGGTTTTATATAAAGAATAAAAATAATAATGATGTAGTCCTTGAAGGAGCTTCAGATGGTCTAAAATTAATGTAAACACTCAGCTAATAAATCCTGAAGTAGTTACATTTTCTGGTGACTGCAATCAGGCCAAAGCAATTCAATGGTTTCTGAAATGTTTCTGCATAATGAAAACAAAACCCACAAAGCTTTACACTATTCCCCTGTATCACAAGTTACTGATTCTTGGTTTGCTTATCTTGGTTTTTGTGGGGGGGGTTTTGTGGGGTTTTTTTTTCTGTTTGTTTGTTTTGGTTTTGTTTTTTTTTTTATTTTTAGTTTACGAAACGTAAACCTAAAATGTGTAACCAGGCAAAAAAAGCATAAAGATCTATTGTGAATCATGACATCAGAGATTCTATAGGTTTGGGTTTTGTTTTTTTTTTTTTTATTACAAAGGCATACAAAGAAATCTAAGCACTAAGACTTACAGTGTGCAGAAAGCCCTAAAAGAAATGATCAGCTTGCTCGAGCAAGAATGTATACACCAGTATTTACAGTTCTGCTACAACACCGATGTCATTTGGTAGGCAAGCTGTTGAAGTTATTTGGAAAAAAATAAAATGCTGTGCATCAAATTAGATACTGACTGCAAGGTAAAAAAGAAACTACACAGCTGTATTAGAGAACTGCCTTGCAACATTCTTAAGAATAATGAGTGTAAACAAGTAATTTCACTTATTATTTTAAATAAAGCCCAATAGAAGTTTATACAGCGGAGTCTATTTCAATCATCTTTGGGTTTAAACTGCATTTAATATAAAAAAAATGCATGAAAAAGCTCAAAATTGCATTACGTTAATTAAATAAAGTGAATATATAAACTTTTTAAAGAGTTCTAACAGATTAAGTTAGAAATTGTATTGACTTTTCTTAAGAGAGCTACTCTGCTAGTTTGCAAGCTTGCCAGAATGCTTTTTAGTTTATTTCTCTGAAGGAGGCAATCTTTATTAAAGCAAAATACAAGCTTGTAATCAGGAAAATTCACGTAGGTTTCTACTCTCAATTTAGAACAAAAAACACACAGGTAAGTTCACCTTCATCCCACTATAGGGCTTTAAAATGGAAAAAAAATGAGTAGTGAACTTGTTCGGATCCCCTGTGAGCTAACAGAAAGCAAAATTCTAAAATATTCTTTCATATGTTTATGCATACTTTGCTAAAGAGTTTCCCCGAATTATGCAATAATAGAACGAAAACAGAACAAAAACCCTCCAGACAATGGCTACTAGAAACAAAATTCCTAACAACATGAGTAGATTTCTAGATGACTAAAATAAAAAAACCAACCAAACAAAAAATTTTGGACTTTTTTTTTTTTAATGCAGACAATTTGATAGTCACTTCTGAATGCACTGATACATAGACAGGCACAAACAAATGCTATTCTGACTGGTCTTTGTGCAGTTAATTACATCCCAAAAATAAACTAAACACATTGATAACCAACACATATTGCATTTTCTCAGGTACAGAAAAAAACTGCTTTCAATTTTTTTTATTTTTTTTTTAATCTGCAAGAAACCAATTCCTTCACTAAATATACAAAATTACTAAGATAATTGCATATCTCATGCATATCTGAGAAGTTGATAAGCAATGCATTTTCCATGGCAGGCACCAACTGACTAAGGCTTTAACTCACGTTACTGTAATCCACACTATTAAAAAAGTATCTCTTTGCAAATAGTTCTTCAGACTTCCATAGTTCAGTGACAAAAAGGGCACTGCGGAGCAAGCAGTGTGATCTGCAGTGGTGCAAGTGTTCCATTTTGTTTCTTCCTTCTAAAAAACCTCAACCCGACACAAAAAAACCCTCAAAATGGATCTCTTAAATAATGCTGAAATTCTTTCATATATGAACTTATAATAAAGCTCCTCTAAAAGATATTTCTATAAAGAAATAGAGACCATACTTTCAAGACTGGTACTAGGGTTAGCATTTTTGATTCAACCGTATATGTAGACACGTATTACATGAAAGCTTTTTGTACATGTTAAACAAAAAGCTTTTAGGTCACTTGCAGCATCACAGCAAATTTTACTGTTATACTTTGCAGAATTTTTTGCCTTGTAATCACTTCTTCAGAATCATGGGGAAAAAGGTTTTTCAAGAAACACATTTACATTACTTATGTTATACTGTATATTCTCTATGTCTGTATTTAGAAACAAAGTATGACCAGTGTTAAAGATCAACCAGGAAAAATGAATGATTCTATGATTAAAGGACAGAAATCAGAAGCTAGATGGTTACTTGTGTTTCCAATTAGTGATGGTGCATGTAAAAACTTGAAAGTTTCCTTAGAACGTATCTTCAAAACCAGCAGATTAATGATGGATGTCTCTGATTTTTTTACAGTGTATTTTAAACACACTTGCATACTAGAAGGGTAGGCACCCACAGAACACTAAAAAATGTATTTAGTTGGAAGTGTCAACACAGTGAATACTGAGCCTTACAGATGCTATCGCCTATCAGTACTGCTCAACACATAAGCCAATGTGAACTGTGAATATGGTGTATATTTGAGTATCTGGAGGAAAAATAACCCTTTTTTTTTTCCCCTCCATTCACTTCCCCATTTCATTTTGTCTTTGCTTTACGAAGAATTAAATATGATGGCAAAAGAAAAAAGAAAGAAAAAAGTTCTGCCTGAATCATGCTCTCATTATTTCAAACAATTCCTGACAGTGTAGAACCTTGATTACTACAAGATTTCAATAATGGCAGATTTTCTGATGCTATCTGAAGTAGACCTTGCATCTACGAATCACACCTCGATAAATGACCAAACTCTGAGATGCATCGCTTCAGGTATTCTAAGCATATAACTTCAATTGGTTCCTCTGGAAGACAGCCTATTTTTATTGAAATCCCAAAGTAATGATTTAAAAGTAAAGTTTAGGTTCACATACATGAAAATACCTCTTTTGACTACAGAAATTATTTTCAGAGATGGGGAGCATCATTAGCCGTTTAAACTTACTGGGAGATAATCAGCTCTTTAAAAATGACATGAGTATCTTGAATTGGCTATCCACTCAACAGGCATCATTATTGATGTTTTGACAATTTAGTAATTATCTATGCAGTTATAAAATAATTTAAATTAAACGAATCACTCATTTTTCTGCATTTCATTTTTATCAGCTGTTATTAACATTTCATGAGCATTAATATTTATAGATTACAAAGATTATGAGAAGCAATTAGCACATTCTGAAATAATATTACCCAGAGAAAACAAACATCAAACATGATTAAATAAACACACGTTTCCACAAAAAAAACCAAACTCAAAAACAATCAATTATTTTCAGCATCAGGAAATACTGTGGTCTAAATTAATGTCACTTACCAAGCATAGTATATGCCTAAATCTGAATAAGAAAAATTTTATTTCCCCACTAAACATGAAGTCTGAGTATATGATTTTGATGCATGACACTTCCAGATTATCCACAGAGTACTTCTTTTGAAAGCCCTTGGAAGCATCTGTAACTGCCTCTGTGGTCTTCATCTACACTGCGTTTGAGCCCATGGGATGGACAAACGCCCACATGCCTCCTGGTTCAATGATCTCATTACTATAAATTTCACTTCACAAAAATTTATTCTGCCCACCCTCAAAATTACACTAGGCAGTCCTAGCCTGTACTCAACAGCTTCTCTGTGAAACACAAGGAGCAGCTAGTCTGCACCTACCTCAGGTTTGGAGATTTTTCTGTTGTTTGTTTTGGGGGGCTTCACTGTCTAGGTGAGCCAAACATAAGATTGTATTTACAATGTTTTATGAAAAGCAATAACTCAGTTATATAAATTACAACCTATATGGATAACAAGTAAATATTGTCAGGGTTAGCATATACTGAAAAACTGAAAAATTTTAAGTATGAGTCACAGAAATAGAAACCAGACACTACCACAGAATAGATATTCACAAAGGATGAAATCTAAACACTTCTATTTAAACAAAGCTTAATGGTTAAGACAGATCATAGTCAGGCAACTGATCTAGTCCAGAAGTTGTACATTTCAGTCATACCATTGGTTTTATAAAAGGATTACCAGGGCAAGAAAAGCCAACCATATGCTGGGCTGTATCAAAAGAAGCATGGCCAGCAGGTTGATAGAGGTGATTCTCCCCATCTACTCCACTCCTATGAGACCCTACTGGAGTACTGTGTTCAGCTCTGAGGCCTCCAACACAGGGGGATATGGACATGCTTGAGCGAGGCCAGAGGAGGACAACAAAGATGATCAGAGGGCTGGAGCACCTCTCCTATGGAGACAGGCTGAGGGACTTGGGCTTGTTCAGCCTGGAGAAGAGAAGGCTAAGGGGAAACCTTAGAGCAGCCTTCCAGTACCTAAAGGGGGCCTGCAAGAAATCTGGAGAGGGACATTTTACAAGGGAATGTAGTGACAGAACAAGTGGGAATGGTTTTAAGCTGACAGAGGGGAGATTTAGATTAGATATTAGGAAAAAAATTCTTCACTATGAGGGTGGTGAAACACTGGCATAGGCTGCCCAGAAAAGTTGTGGATGCCCCATCCCTGGAAGTGTTTAAGGACAGGTTGGACAGGGCTTTGAGTAACCTGGTCTCATGGAAGGTGTCTCGGCTATGGCAGACTGGTTGGAACTAGGTATTTTTTAATGTCTCTTTCCACCCTAACCATTCTGTGATTCTACAAAAAGCTAGGATGTCTTTCTTTTAGAAATAGGAAAAGAACTACACGCACAAAAAATCAGAGGCAGGGAAAAAAACTATACAAATATCACGTGCAAATGTTTCCGTTCCAAATTTCAAGAATCACAGGCATGGGATTCCTGTAACCCTCAACACAAAATCACACAGCAGCCTAAGACATTTCATTGTCGCCGTTATGTTCTTTACCTTCAGCCTAAATTTCCGCTTCTTAATCTCATCCTATTACTCCCCTCTCATACTTTACGGAAGGGCAAGGGGGAGGAAATAAAAGATTAACCTCAGATGTAATTAGCTTAACAACGTCATAGTCATTTTCCTTTCATCGTCAACAGAGTCGACAAAACAGATATGGTCAGCATCCACACATGACTGTCTTTGCCTACATACCCATTTTGAATTAAATTGTTAAGACTGGCATTTCCAAGACCAAGATCTGAACTAACACCACTGAAAATGCAGCACCTGGCTCGTGATGTTATCTCCATGTCCTATGGAATGAACGCTAAACTTCAGCCTATCTGTTAATTCATCTCTAGAAAGCTACTAGGTCTTCTACCATATTTTCTCCTCCTCCTTTATATTCATTACCCAATTCTATTTAATCCTTTCACTATCAACAGGACAGGTCTAACACCTTTGTCTCTACAGGATTTAAGCACCAAGCAGTTGTAACTGAAATTTTATAATGAGTGTTATCCACATGTTATTGTTTATTATCCACATTTATGTTTATCCATATTAATGAGGCTGAAATCACAAAGCAGAAATTACTTGCACAAAACTATCTGGAAGTTACATACAATGCAAGTTAACACTTAAACCTACACAATAATTACGATGCTTTTTCTTTCTCAGTTCATCACTCCAAGCATGCGTGATGAACTGTTCTTTCTTGTAAAGGGGACACCACAATTGCAATTGCAATGGCAAGTATTCAGTGACACTGCCAACTGGAAACCAGAGTGATAACATTAGATTTCAGAATCTTCCCACAGAGTATTTTTGGAATAATCTACTTATAAATGTTATCTTCTATTTGAAAATCCATTTTCTGTCTAGACCCCCTCCTAGCTTAGTGCTCGAATCTTATAAAAAGGGAGACTCTCATGTGTTGCAGATTTCAAAAGGCCCTACTTCCGTGCTACAGCATGCCTCTGTTAAATAGGGAACCACAATGAAATGCAATGAGGACTCTGACTGTTTCTACACAAGCTAGGGGCTCACAGGACAGTCCTGCTACTTGCAGACTCATCATGCTTCAGGAAAACCAGGCCAACAGCTGGGTGGAACACTGCTGAACGTGGGCTGAAATGGCTTGATGACACATCGACATAACCATTGCATCAGAACAGCTAGCTGCAGAGATGTGGTGCACTGCCTAGCCTCCTACGCCACAAAACCAACACCAAATCATTTGTAGCACTACGAAGACTTACTGAGGGTAGTGTAGCAGGAGAATACATTAGGGATATATCTAGAGAGACATATAGCTCCCTCTAATTTACTACTTTCTTCTTTTTCCACCCCTGTCTGTAACAAAACTTATGTACTAATATAAACACATGAAATGGATTCTATGCACATACAACCCCTTTTTCCTCTTAAGAATCTTTTTTGGAGTATTTTGGAGTATATTTTGCAGTAATATTTACTTTGTAAATCACTTAACAGTGACAATGACTTCTGTCACAGACACTGCACAAACTTATGTGGTTGAGTACAATTTAACTAGCAGGGTTGAAAGACATACATATACATACATACATACATACGTATATATATGAGACAGAAATTCAGTTTCTTACCCTTTTCTATCAGTGCTCTAAACTGCTGTTTACAAACTTAAATGCACATACTTTAACATGCAAATGGTATTACTATAGACTCTTCAAGCAAACTATGAATACACATTTCCATTTACAGCAGCAAGTTGCACAGATCACAGCAGTCAGCACAGTAGAGAGCTTATCCTAAAACTTTCTAACTTTCGTAATTCAAGTAATATTGGGTTGCAAAATACTATGCAAAAAAATACGAATCCTCAGGAATGGGAGTACTATGTAAACTTGCAATTTAACTTAAACATTTAGTAAAATCCTGAGTATTTTACAAGATAAAGTTGCAAAATCATCTTCTACAACTATTACCATTTTTTATTTTTTTTTACCTGATGTGCTTTCATAGCTTTCCCTGCTGGTAGTACTCTGTCAATAAATGAATGAACAGAGACATTTATTTGATGTTTCCTATCATCTTGGCTTCCCCTTTACAGTGTAGGGGTTCATTTAAAGATGGGACTAAAGGCTTTGCTGAGTTAAAATAAGAATAACCCATTTCACCTCAGAAAAACCCCTTAGGTTAATTATTTGGCCTTGTCTGATTCTATGATTTTCCAGAACTCATTTTCCAGTTAGAAACGGAATGGTGATCTGGTAATCCCCTCTTTGTTTCGATATCTCTAACTCCAAATCATAGAACCTGGAGCTTTACACACTTTTAACTAAATCTAAGATTTGTATGGACATATTAAAAATTGCTGGAAAAATAATTCTTGAGCTTTCAGTCAAAAATTATGTGAACAAATCTAATGCACCAAGACATACCCTTCTCTGCAAAACTAAAAAAAAAAAAACAGTTAATACATTTTAAATTCTGCAATTTGCAATTAAAAGATGTCTCTTTTTCCTAAGTGAAACTAACGAGTCCGTTTTAACTATGCAAAAAAGAAACAAATTATGAATATTTTATATGAAATAGATTTGAACTGATCTTATGAACATATGTTGCTCTGAGAGACAAGGTTCATGAAATATTTTGGGGAAAGAG